>NC_083571.1:54325016-54625016 GCF_027579695.1 Neoarius graeffei
TGATGCGAGTACTCATTCACTGCAATACCTCACACTTGAAAAAAACAAACAAAAAAATGCCTGTTTTCTTTGGCTCTTCCATTGCATGCGGACTTGAAAATCCAGCACAGTGAGCTGACATAAAGAGTATAAAAGCTTTTTGTTTAAATGATTGATCAAATAATGTTACATTCCCAAAGAATTAATGATTAAGTTGCTATGGTCAGGTGACTTCGGTGAAGGTGTGAAAAGCTATTTATTAATGTCAAGAAATTCAAGCAAACAATCAAGAACATGGATAGGATGATTAACATCGAGAACTTGTTTGGAGGAGGTTATGTTTTTGCCTCTTTCTATTTGCTTGTTTCCAGTGTTCAGTGGTGCTTGAAAGTTTGTGAACCCTTTAGAATTTTCTATATTTCTGCATAAACAATAAGCCTAACAATAAGCAATACCAGACAATGTGCAATATAATGTACAATATAAAGTGCAATATCTCTCCTGCTCCCCCTTCCTTTTCCCCCTCCTCTCTCTCCCCCCTCCTCTCTTCCCCATATCTTATTCTTTTTATATTTGTATATGTAAATACTTAATTTAATTTATCTAGAAGTTTTTCTCTATTTCTTTTCTCTGTTTATCTGTAATGATGCTGCTGGAATCTTAATTTCCCTGAGGGAACCCTCCCAAAGGGATCAATAAAGTTTTATCTAATCTGATCTGATCTGATCTGATCTGATCTGATCTGATCTGATCTGATCTGATCTGATCTGATCTGATCTGATCTGATCTGATCTAAATATGACCTAAAACATTTATTGAGCAAAATGATCCAATATTACATATCTGTGAGTGGCAAAAGCATGTGAACCTTTGCTTTCAGTATCTGGTGTGACCCCCTTGTGCAGCAATAACTGCAACTAAATGTTTCTGGTAACTATTGATCAGTCCTGCACACCGGCTTGGAGGAATTTTAGCCCATTCCTCCGTACAGAACAGCTTCAACTCTGGGATGTTGGTGGGTTTCCTCACATGAACTGCTCGCTTCAGGTCCTTCCACAACATTCATACATGTCAACCTTTGGTCAATCAAACCTGTATAACCAACCTCCAAAATCCGTATTTCCCTTATAAAATCCGTATAAGATGCAAATTAAGATAATTTACCTAAAATTTGAATGATAATTAACAATGATATATCCCAGTTACTTTTTATTCAATATTAATAACAATAAACCTTCAGAATGAATACAAAGTATTTTTCCAGTCTCACCTGTGAAAGGTAATCCCATGTGATCTCGTTTGGACGGTAAACCTGTTGGTACAGTTAAACGCAGCACATGAATGAGGCATCTTTATTCTTGGCTACTGTCTAGACGCTATACCAGAGACGGCTGAAGAATCTCCACTTTGCCACATCCAATATGGCGGCGAGGATGACGTATGATTCTACGCAGAAGGCGGCATCTATGTTTATATGTCTATGACTTCACGGTTGGCGGGATTCTCGCAATGCGGTGTGCGCATGATCAAAAGTGGAATGAAGTCTCGCTACCACAAGATAACACGCGATTTCATAAGACTCTTTACTGGCTGTCTGTGGTGTACAGTACGTTTATCATCGTGAGAATTGATTATAGCTCTAAATAAATATTGAAGTTTTTTAAAGAATCCGTATAACTTTATTTATACGCCCGTATACTACGTTTATTGAATTAAATCTGTATAAAATACGGACATTCCGTATAGGTTGACATGTATGAACATTTCGATTGGATTAAGATCAGGACTTTGACATGGCCATTCCAAAACACTTTATTCTTCTTTAACCATTCTTTGGTAGAACAACTTGTGTGCTTAGGGTCGTTGTCTTGCTGCATGACCCACCTTCTCTTGAGATTCAGTTAATGGACAGATGTCCTGACATTTTCTGTTAGAATTCGCTGGTATCATTCAGAATTCATTGTTCCATCAATGATGGCAAGCCGTCCTGGCCCAGTTGCAGCAAAACAGGCCCAAACCATGATACTACCACCACCATGTTTCACAGATTGGATAAGGATCTTATGCTGGAATGCAGTGTTTTCCTTTCTCCAAACATAATGCTTCTCATTTAAACCAAAAAGTTCTATTTTGGTCTCATCCGTCCACAAATTTTTTTTCCATTAGCTGTCTGGCTTGTCCAGGTGATCTTTAGCAAACTGCAGATGAGCAGCAATGTTCTTTTTGGAGAGCAGTGGCTTTCTCCTTGCAACCCTGCCATGCACACCATTGTTGTTCAGTGTTCTCCTGATGGTGGACTCATGAACATTAACATTAGCCAATGTGAGAGAGTCCTTCAGTTGCTTAGAAGTTACCCAGGGGTCCTTTGTGACCTCGCTGACTATTACTCGCTTTGCTCTTGGAGTGATCTTTGTTGGTCGACCACTCCTGGGGAGGGTAACAATGGTCTTGAATTTCCTCCATTTGTACACAATCTGTCTGACTGTGCATTGGTGGAGTCCAAACTCTTTAGAAATGGTTGTGAGCAATTCCAGCGTTATGGATATGACACTTGAACTCAAAATGGCAACAAATGACCCAGTGCATGTTTTATTGTCTCCCAGTATTTAAACAGGTGTTGCATATTTTAAGGCTGTACCATACTGGAGAAGTGATAGAACAAGAACAATTCCCATAGTACATCTAGGGCATGCCAGGAAATGCCAATAAAAGATGCGTTATGGATGTGACAGAAAAAGTATCACTTTTCTTGGGTGACTGTACATTTTTATCAAACTCTGTGAAATTGTAAACCTAATGTCGAAATGGAGATATCCATTTAATAGAGGGGTCCAAGGTGAATATTAAAAAATCTCTGTTTAAAATATTTTGTATTTCATGCAGAGTTTCGGAAGGAAAAGTCAGCGTTATGGATGTGACGAAATTCCGTTATGGATGTGACGCATCTGAAATAGACATGGCATAAGTTTAGAAAATCAGCAATTTAACCACCATAACCCTTTGAAAAACTCTCTAAATATCAGCTAAAACTATCAAAGTTCTTAAATAATATTTAGGATGGCTATTGTTTTGCTGTTTTGTGGATTTTAGCATACATTTCTGTGGCTTGTGGCAATAATATAGAATTGTACATGATCAAAGTTGATTTTAGCTTGGGTTTTACATTATAAGAAAGAAAGACTGACAGTGACATATTAGGTGATCAAAATATTTATTTATGTATGTATTTATTTATTTGTTTATTTATTTAGTTTGTTTAGTTTGAAATTTGGGATCTCTTGTGAGGTTGACATTTACATGGAATTGCCCTTTTGTAACCTTTTCCAGCCTGATGAGCATCAACAACGCTTTTTCTGAGGTCCTCAGAAATCTCCTTTGTTCGTGCCATGATACACGTCCACAAACATGTTATGAAGATCAGACTTTAATAGATCCCTGTTCTTTAAATAAAACAGGGTGCCCACTCACATTGATTGAAAACACCTGACTCTAATTTCACCTTCAAATTAACTGCTAATCCTAGAGGTTCACATACTTTTGCCACTCACAGATATGTAATATTGGATCATTTTCCTCAATAAATAAATGACCAAGTATAATATTTTTGTCTCATTTGTTTAACTGGGTTCTTTTTATCTAGTTTTAGAACTTGTGTGAAAATCTGATGATATTTTATGTCATATTTATGCAGAAATATAGAAAATTCTAAATGGTTCACAAACTTTCAAGCACCACTGTAACTCAGAAAGTAGTGAATGGATTTTGATGACATTTGGAGGAAAGGTGAGCCATGAGCCAAGGAAAATCTGATTAGATTTGGAAGCAAATCCAAATATGTGGCTTGGCGGAGGTATGCACTGTACAGAGTGCCCTTTTAGTTTAAAATGCCTTATTGTTGAGTGATTACAGTTCATGGTATGACACGTTACATCAGTCTGTTCTTCATTTGTGTCAACTGACTGTAATGACCTCTGCTGTTAGCCTCAATATCGTCAGGCGGCTCCAAACTTCCCTGGGTCAATCCTTGTTCCACGACACCCACCAGTTGGCACATGTGCAGTGGTGGCCGTGTTACTGCTCGTCTGACATCGGCTTCCAGCTCTGGTCATTCCGTCAGTACCACGTCCAACATGATGTTCTCTCAGCAGCCTCGCCTGGTTGTCTTATGGCTTTTTGTCTCCCAACAACGGCAATGGCTTTGAGGAGTATTACCATTGATCTTGCTTGGTTCCCTCGGCATCCCACCTCAACACTTGTACAACATGTACATCTACATGACTCAGTCAGCTTAGTGTACTTGCTCATCTTTCTCTCATAGGGTTCCTCACAGTTCTCTTCCCATAGTATTGTTAATTTTTTAGTAATAATTGAATAGTTAGTTCATCAGCAATGCATTACTGTTTAGTTCCACTTAAGTGACAAGAATAGCACATTTTTTCAAGTTGCAAATGCATTTTAAGAATTAATTTGTGCCTGCTTCAAGAAAGAGTTTCAAAAACAAAGCTTCGGAAAATGTGCAGTTCTTTTTGCATAGATAGTTATATTGAAGAAAATATGTCACAAATAAACAAATTGATCTAAAAGTCGATCTTTATGTATGTCCTTTAGAAAAAAGTTACATGTTGACTTTATTCTTAACAATATAAACACTAAAGTGACGAAAACAGACGGGACTATTTTTTATCATGGAGGCCGCCATAACTCCATCGTGCGTGATGTCATTTTCCACGAGCACAGCGGAGGTGTACAAGTGCATGCTGTACGAAACTATAGTATAATATTATGGTCTAGCGTGACTTCTCGGTCAATTTATTTGCATTTCTCCACAAAAATTATAGCAATGCAGTATTAGAAAAGGAATCAAAATAAAGTAGTGTTTATTTTTTTAAAAATCGGGGGTGCCATAGCTCAGTCGACTAAGGCGCCATACCATAAATCCGGGGACCCGGGTTCGATTCCGACCCAAGGTCATTTCCTGATCCCTCCCTGTCTCTCTCTCCAGCTCATTTCCTGTCTCTACACTGTCCTATCCAATAAAGGTGAAAAAAGCCCAAAAAAGAAATCTTTAAAAAATATATATATATTTACTGTACCTGCTTATCTTCCATCCATTTGATGCATGACACAGTATGCTCTTGTGCTGCCGTTGTCTGTGTTTTATGGTGAAACAAAGTCAGGATTGCGTCTGGCTTCAGTTGTCGTTTCTGTCTTGTGTCTCACTTCTTCCCAGTGAATTTTTCATACAGTACAAGTCCTCCACAAAACAATCTTCTATAAAACGCTCACTGCACAATTTGTTACTTTTTCCAGGAGTAAAGTTTTCTCGCTTTACTTGATGAAGCCACTCGGCCAAACATCTTGGCTCCAGGACGGAATGAAGAAGACGTGTAGAATCCTATGTCACGCAGCGCCATCCTCATTTTTGTCTCCTAATACATCCATATATCTGGCTAATCCAGTATGGCCACACCTGGGGAAATGGCCCAACGGACTGATGTTACAACTTTAACATGTCTTTTCAGCTTTTCCATTAGGAGACCAACTGGTCTGGGCAAGACAATCACAGGCCCCAGAGTCCATGCGGCTGCACCGCTGCGGCATATTCTGTGATGCAAAGTGGTTCACCAATCACCATACAGACAAACACACTACAGTGACTACACAGCTATCAAGAGCAATTACCAAGCACAAATGTTATGTCAAAGACACTCAAAGTTACCGTACACAGTAATGACATCGGATTCTGACATCAGCCATCTCAGTAACCAAATTTTAGTTTTGTTTTTCTTAACCAACATGATCTTGTGTGTATATCTTATAACATAGATCTTCATTTTCCTTGTTAAATGTATACTTACATGGTACTTGGTTAATTAATTGCAACTGATTGAACCAAATGATAAGACATAACGTTCATGTAGCCTGTTCATGTAGCGCATAGGGGAGAGCGGGGTAAGATGAGCCACTTTTTACATTTTTCATCATAACTACATTTTAAAGCCATTTTTGCTTCCAGTCTACACACCATACCAAATTTCAAAGTGTACTGTTACTATCTGAGCAAAAAATAATTGATAAGCTCTTATGGTTAGAGTGATATTACCTCTTGAAAAAAAAAATGTCAAGTGGCTCAATTTACCCCATGCACGGGGTAAGATGAGCCACTGTGTGGGGTAAATTGAGCCAACACAAAACATGTTAGGTTAACAAAGTAAACAACTTTTATTATTTGAAGTGCAATCAATGAATCAAGTCAAGTCAATCAAGTGGGGGATAGGGCCGTTGCATAGAGAAGGGGAGATGAAGAGAGAGGTGATAGAACGAGATGGGATAGGGAGGGATAGCTAGATGGACAGAGAGAGAGATATGCATAGATAGATAGAAAGAGGGATGGTTAGAGAGGGAATGAGAGATATACTATATTATAGAAATTACTAAAACAGTAGAGCAGTGCCAAAAAATCTTATTTCTTTCAGTAGGTTAAAACATTGCTAAAACATGCAGCAATCATTCCATCAATCATTCAATCATTTCATCATTATTCAATGTTCCAAGCATTCAAATTGCAAGGGAACACCATTTGCCTCTCCCTCCGTGCTGTCCCACCAACAGTAAAGGGGCGGGGCAATTTTTTCACAATATCCTGTCTTGACAGGACAGCCTCATCTTTCTCTTTGAAGACAAAGGTTGGCTTTCTTGCAGAGCCATGGCATGACCGGCTTCTTTTGAGAAATCTTGCCTCTATTTCGAAGACATCCAATTTGATTATCTGGCCAATGAAGTAATGCACTTTCACCAACTTGGTCTCTACCTCTCCATTCTTTATCTTTTCAATGAACCTAGTCAGAGTCATCCTGTTCAAATGCATATCCCTCGCCACAGCCCGAATAGGCCTGCCTTTCCTGACTTCCTCTGTGGCTCTCTCCAAAACTGCACGGGATTGTGCGGCCCTGTCTGTTTTTCTTTTGTATGAGTGTGGCATCATGCACACCTGTAATAACAGAGGGCATTATTTTATTTATTAAAAACATTTTAAACACATTATTTATATTAACATATTATTTATTTGTTTATTTGTTGTTGTTGTTGTTGTTGTTGTTGTCATATATGACCAGTAAATGTGAAAACTTAAGTGTCATCCATATTGGGTAAGCTCAGCCACCAATGGGGTAAGTTGAGCCAGTGGCTCAACTTGCCCCATATCTAATGGCTCATCTTACCCCGTGGCCACCATTTTGTAGAAAAATGCTAATAAAGGGGATTAGGCTAATCAAAATTATTTTTATTAGCATTCATATCATAAGTGAAAGCCACTAACTTAACCCTAATGTGTCTAAATATTATTTTACTTTTGTCTTCTCTAAATCATCTTCACTGTGGACAAACATGGAATTGACTTAGAAAGCACAAAAACACATTTTTATAAATATCTCCCTCACCTAGTTTGACATGTGGTGCTCCTCTCCACAAGTGTAAGTAAATGGTCCCGCCCCCCTTTGAATGTGGTCACACGGTCACATTTGTTTACTGTTTCTTAGAAACAGGGGGTGGCTCATCTTACCCCCTGGCTCATCTTACCCCGCGGCTCATCTTACCCCGCTCTCCCCTACTAGACAAAGAGCATCCTGATTGGTTTACTCAGCAAAATAAGCCAATCAGCTTTCAGTGTGGGTGGGCTTTTATCTCTTTTCTCGAGGACCGAAGTTTTCAGTTCAGTCAGTGCGGCCTACAGCAGTGTTTCCCAACCTTTCTTGAGCCATGGCACATATTTTACATTCGAAAAATCCCACGGCACACCACCAAACAAAAATGTCACAAAGTGTGTATATAATCATCTAGTCTTAATTTACTCACAATTTACTTACTCAGTGTGAAACCTGGGCCTGTTTAGTTGAACACAAAGCTGATATACTCGCAGGAATTGAAGAAAGACACACACGAAGATCTTCCTCAACAGCTCTGAGTCAATCGCCTTTTTTAGTTTTTATAGCAGTCATGCTTGAAAAGCCCAGCTCGCATAGATAGGTTGTGGAAAATCACCTTTTTTGCTTTCTTCTGACCTCTACTCATACTAGGGTTGCCACCATTCAGAAATGAAAATAAGGGACGCCCACCACGGCTCCTTGGGGCCATGACCACCACGGACACGACTCCCATGGGGTGGGGTGCCCGCAGCAGTGGTATGTTTTATTTTGTAGGTGTTTTTAGTAAAGGTGTGATCAAGAAAGCAATTATTCATACTTAAAGCTTGAAATGCTTTATTGCCAATGCTGTAAAAATGTATAATGTACAAGTGGGCAACAATGAACTTTTAAAATATAATCTAAATATATTGAGAACTTAATATCACTGCAAATGTAAGTGCATAACTGTTCTTGGTGTAGGGACTCTCTTTGTGAACCTTGGGGACATTTTTGCTTAGAGAGGAAAAAAGAGAACAAAAAACAACAAAAACACAACAAACATGTATGTCTGCTTATTCAAGAATGCAGAAAACAAGAAAGTGCAAAACATTACTCTTTCCCTCAGCAGTCCTGAGTTCATCAGGAACTGTTGTGTTTCTCTTGTCTGTGGAGTAGACCAGATTTAAACAGTCAACAGATTTCCCTCACTTCTTGACAACTCTGTCATCCTTTTTAACACGTCCAGTCGGACGGATGAATGATCATTCATTCAAACAAACAATCAATCAAACAAACGACAATCATAACATAATGTCCCATACCGTATCACTCTCAGGAGATGATTGGGGTATAAAGAACTGTGACACTAACGCTTGTGTCTTCTGTGTTCTTACACTACCGTTCAAAAGTTTGGGGTCCCTTTGAAATTTCCTTATTTTTGAAAGAAAAGCACTGTTCTTTTCAATGAAGATCACTTTAAACTAATCAGAAATCCACTCTATACATTGCTAATGTGGTAAATGACTATTCTAGCTGCAAATGCCTGTTTTTTTGGTGCAATATCTCCATAGGTGTATAGAGGCCCATTTCCAGCAACTCTCACTCCAGTGTTCTAATGGTACAATGTGTTTGCTCATTGCCTCAGAAGGCTAATGGATGATTAGAAAACCCTTGTACAATCATGTTAGCACAGCTGAAAACAGTTGAGCTCTTTAGAGAAGCTATAAAACTGACCTTCCTTTGAGCAGATTGAGTTTCTGGAGCATCACATTTGTGGGGTCGATTAAATGCTCAAAATGGCCAGAAAAATGTCTTGACTATATTTTCTATTCATTTTACAACTTATGGTGGTAAATAAAAGTGTGACTTTTCATGGAAAACACAAAATTGTCTAGGTGACCCCAAACTTTTGAACGGTAGTGTACATATCTGCAGTGTTGCTCTCCTGACGAATGCTGTCTAATGTCAGACAGCCCACCGTCCGCCACTGAACACACTCGCTGACAGACTTTACAGTTTGCTCTGTAGTCGTCTCCACTCACGCTGTCCAGCCAAGGATGTGCCTCTTCCCGCTCACGTCTGTATTTTTGTAAGCGTTTACGCTTTTGAGGACGTGGTGGAGTCCCGGGTGCAGCAGACATTTTTAAAAGGCCTGGGTTTTTTGAGCAGCGCCAGTGTGTGTTGTCTGTCTATAGACAACCGTGACAGCGCCGCACGCAGTGCCGCAGGCAGCCAGGCACAGACGCACAGAGCGTGACACAGAGGGGAGGGGTTTGTGTCCTGGGTAGATCCCGCAACGGAGTATTTCCTGTTTTATTTTGTTCATTATTGTTAGATTTAGTGTTATGTGTGAGACAGACATGTGTATTGGACATTTATGAAAATATGGAACAAATCGTGTCCCGTATCGGTTCAATACGGGACACAAGATTTAATTGCCAAATAAAGGACGATTCCGTATTTTACGGGACGGGTGGCAACCCTAACTCATTCTAGGGCCTTCATCTGGGTCAGAATTTTTTCCAGGACCCAGTTTGGATTGTGTACTTTTTCTTTTCAAATATTTATCCATCGCTATCACCGCTGTCACACCCAAAGCATTACTAATTCTATTGTTTGAACAGCAGGTAGATACACAGGTTAATTAGCTACCTGCTACCATCTAGTGGAAGATTATTTAATTGTTCTGCCTGTCACTATACATCGCTGGCATAGATGAACGAAGACACATTATTTGCAGTAAATAAATAATTTTTGGAACAGTTAAGTGAAATTAGATAATTTCCCACGGTACGCCTGATGATCTCTCATGGCACACTAATGTGCCGCAGCACATGGGGTTGGGAATCACTGGCCTACAGGATTGTCATGGCAGAGAGAGAGCGCACACCCCAAAAAACAAAAATACAAAACCCACTTCACCTCAGATTACACAAAAGAATATCCTTGTCTAATAAGGGTAAAAAATAATGACAGTTTCGCATGATGTACTGTTTGCAACAGTGATTTCAGCATTGCCCATGGTGGCTTAAATGATTGTAAAAGACATGTTGAGGTGCGTAGTGTCATTTCATGTGCATTATATTTAGGTCTACAACAGGCTGTCATGAAAAGACCAAACTTATTGAAGATTTCCGTAAAGTAACAATGTATGAATAAGCAGTTTACATAATATAATATAATATGCTTTCATATGGGGCGGCACGGTGGTGTAGTGGTTAGCGCTGTCGCCTCACAGTAAGAAGGTCTGGGTTTGAGCCCCATGGCCAGCAAGGGCCTTTCTGTGTGGAGTTTGCATGTTCTCCCCGTGTCCGCGTGGGTTTCCTCCGGGTGCTCCGGTTTCCCCCACAGTCCAAAGACATGCAGGTTAGGTTAACTGGTGACTCTAAATTGAGCGTAGGTGTGAATGTGAGTGTGAATGGTTGTCTGTGTCTATGTGTCAGCCCTGTGATGACCTGGTGACTTGTCCAGGGTGTACCCCGCCTTTCGTCCATAGTTAGCTGGGATAGGCTCCAGCTTGCCTGCGACCCTGTAGGACAGGATAAAGCGGCTAGAGATAATGAGATGAGATGCTTTCATATCTTTTAGGGAGCACAACATATTAGGGAGGCTAAGCGCAGGGAAGGCTGCTCCAATATATCTCAGTTCTTTTCATCAGAAAAGCAGAGTCTCATTGAGAAGGTTACTACAGCTGAGGTGTATTTCACATCTTTTGTTGTTGAACATAATGTGCCATTCCATGTGTGTAGGCACACTGGCAAGTTATTTAGGAAAATGTTTCCAGACTCGGAAATAGCAAGAAATTATGCCTGCTCCTCCACTAAGACAGCAGCGATGATGAACCTGGCACTGGAACCTGAATGTTCAGAGGATGTGTACAAATTAATCCGGACAGAAAAAAGGCCATACAGTATTTTGGTTGATGAAAGCAATGACATCATGTGTGCGAAAGAATGTGCTATTTTAGTCAGGTACTACAGTGCAAACACAATCTTGATTTTTTGCTTCTAACTGAAACTTGGCTGGATCAAGCAAATAGTGCTACCACCCTTATTGAAGCAACTCCCCCAAATTTTAATTTTATGAATGTTACCCGACAGGGGAAAGGTGGAGGGATCGCAAATATATTCAAAGTCTCTTTTCAATGTAAACAATCCTCACTTGGTGATTTTACATCCTTTGAACACTTATGTGCACTTGTTACATGCTCTCCTAACATTTTATTATTAACTATTTACAGGCCTCTGAGACATTCAGCCAAAGTTTTTCTGGAAGAGTTTGGTGAACTGTTGTCAGTCATTTGCTTAGAGTTTGACTGTCTTATTATATCTGGGGATTTTAACTTGCATGTAGATAATCCTGAAAACACTTATACCAAAGAACTACTTGCACTTATTGACAACTTCAACCTAGTACAACATGTACAGGGGCCGACCCACTCTCGTGGTCATACCCTTGACCTCGTCATCACAAAGGGTCTTACTGTTTCTACTACTGTTGTTGACCTGGCCTTATCTGATCATTTTTGTGTTTTCTCTGATGTTTCTATGTCTCCTCACATTCAGAACAGCTCAATGACTATGGGTAGGAGAGTCATAAACGACAACACGTGTTCTTTTTGAGTAAGCTCTCTCTCGGATCTCAACCAAAATGTCAGACTCTGTAGATGATTTACTGGAAATTTTTAATTTAAATATGACCCAAATTATGGATGATATTGCTCCATTCAAAATCAAAAGAGTCAATGATAAGCAGAAAGCACCATGGAAGCAATACCCAGCTGTTAAACTGTTAAAGAGAGAATGTAGAAAGACTGAAAGAAAATGGCGCAAATCTAAACTTCACATCCATTATCAAATCCATAAAGAGATGCTTTGTAAATATAATTATGAAATTCGTAAAGCAAGACAGTCTTTCTTCTCCAACATCATCAACAGGAATATGAACAATGCCCGTGTGCTATTTTCAACAGTAGAGAAGCTAACAAATCCCCCACCACAATTAGCACCTGAACTTCTCTCAGTTAATAAATGCAATGAGTTTGCATCCTTCTTCAAAGGTAAAATTGATAAAATACGGCAGAATATTGCTCATAATATATCTCAGTTGCAAATAATTGAAAAACTGCAATCACCAGTGACACAGACAGATAACTTCAACACAATGTCAGAATTTTGTTTAATTGATTATGAGACTCTTGAAAAAACTGTACAAAATCTCAGTTCCTCAACATCTGAATTGGACATTCTGCCCACCAACTTTTTTAAGTCTGTTCTTCATCTTATAATTACAGATGTGCTTCAAATCATAAATACATCCCTAGAGACTGGCATTGTTCCTGTGTCCCTGAAAAAAGCCGTTGTAAAGCCCCTACTTAAAAAGAATAATCTGGATGCTTCAGTATTAAATAACTACAGGCCAATATCAAATCTACCATTCATCGGGAAAATCCTTGAAAAAACTGTCTTCAATCAATTAACCGCCTTCTTGATATCAAACAGCTGTTTTGATAACTTTCAGTCAGGATTTCGTGCCAATCATAGCACTGAAACAGCACTGATTAAAGTTATAAATGACATACGTCTTAATACTGATGCAGGCAAAACATTGGTCCTGGTATTACTGGACCTCAGTGCAGCTTTTGATACTGTTGATCACAACATACTGCTATATCGACTTGAACACTGGGTTGGGTTGACTGGTAAAGTTTTCAATTGGTTAAAATCATACTTAAAAAGATAGAAGCTTCTTTGTTACCATGGGAAATTGTTCCTCAACATCAATGTCCTTGACCTGTGGTGTCCCCCAGGGGTCGATTCTTGGACTATTACTATTCAACCTTTATATGCTCCCACTTGGGCAAATTATCAACAACAATTCAATTTTGTATCACTGCTATGCAGCTGACACCCAAATTTATTTTGCTCTATCACCTAATGATTATGCCTCCCTTGAATGTCTCTACCAGTGTATCGATCAAATCAACAACTGGATGTCACAAAATTTTCTTCAGCTGAACACAGATAAAACAGAAGTAATTCTATTTGGAAAAAAAAGATGAAAGACTCAGGATTACCACTATTCTTGACACAAAGGGGATTAAAACAAAAGAAATGGTTAAAAATCTTGGTGTTTTCATTGACATCGAGCTAAACTTTGACAGTCACATGAAAGCAATCACTAAAACAGCATTTTATCACCTAAAAATATTTCCAAACTAAGAGGACTTATGTCAAAAAATGATCTGGAAAAACTTATACCTGCCTTCATCTCTAGTAGGGTTGATTACTGCAATGGCCTTTTCACAGGCCTGCCAAAAAAGACCATCAAACGACTTCAGCTGGTTCAAAATGCAGCAGCTAGGGTTCTCACACGAACAAAAAGAACAGAGCACATTACTCCAATTCTAAGGTCCCTTCACTGGCTTCCAGTAAGCTACAGAATTGACTTTAAAGCATTGCTGCTGGTATACAAATCTCTAAATGGTACAGGGCCCAATTACCTCTCTGATATGTTGCAGCGGCCTAACCCAATCAGATCTACCAGATCGCAGCAGAAAAATTTACTGTTAAAACCTGTTGTTAAAACAAAGTGTGGTGAAGCAGCTTTTAGCTACTATGCAGTACAGCTATGGAACCAACTGCCAGAGGACATCAAAAATGCTCCTGCTGTTGGCAGCTTCAAATCTAGGTTAAAGACCAAGCTGTTTTCAGATGCTTTCTGCTAAATTATTAATATTGTCATCTCTACATTTTTTAAACTCTTTACTTTTACAGTCTCTGCATGTTTTAAATTTTACTTAACTTTTATTCAATTTTATTCTGCTGCTTTTTTTTAATTGAACTTTTATTTCATTTTATTATTTTATTTCTACTATTGTTTAATTCTTATTTTTCTTCCCCATTTATTTTATGTAATTTTATTTTCTATTGCTTACTGTTTTGCTTTTACTTCTGTAAAGCACATTGAACTGCCACTGTGTATGAAATGTGCTATATAAATAAACTTGCCTTGCCTTACAGTGAAGCACAGGATAAGGTGACAGTTGGATTTGTGGATATGCCAGTGTGCAATGATGCCAAAGCTGAAAATATATTCAACTGCATTGCATCATTCATGCATGAAAAAGGCCTTGAATGCTCTAATTGCATAGGATTCAGCAGTGACAACTGCAATATTATGATTGGCAAAAACAACTCTGTCTTATCAAGAGTGAAAGCACAGGCCCCACATATATACAGTGTTGGCTGTTCTAGTCACTTGGTTAACATATGTGCCAAAACTGCTGCTAAAGAGCTCTTAATGTCACCTGAAGAATTACTAATTGACATCTACTACTACTTTGAGAAAAGTTCAAAAAGAAGAGAGGAACTTAAACAGTTTCAGGACTTCTGTAATGTAGCCCAGCAGAGAGTACAAAAGCACTACCCTACACGATGGCTTTCTTTGGGAAAATGTTTGGACCATCTACTTGGCCTGCCTTTACTTATTTTGAATCACATAATGAGAATCAGAAGTCCTGTGATATTCAGAAGAGGCTGACAGACCCAATTATGAAAATTTACACTTGCTTTCTCCACAATGTCACAGTGTTTTGACAAATTTAATTTCATCTCATCTCATTATCTCTAGCCGCTTTATCCTTCTACAGGGTCGCAGGCAAGCTGGAGCCTATCCCAGCTGACTACGGGCGAAAGGCGGGGTACACCCTGGACACGTCGCCAGGTCATCACAGGGCTGACACATAGACACAGACAACCATTCACACTCACATTCACACCTACGGTCAATTTAGAGTCACCAGTTAACCTAACCTGCATGTCTTTGGACTGTGGGGGAAACCGGAGCACCCGGAGGAAACCCACGCGGACACGGGGAGAACATGCAAACTCCGCACAGAAAGGCCCTCGCCGGCCCCGGGGCTCGAACCCAGGACTTTCTTGCTGTGAGGCGACAGCGCTAACCACTACACCACCGTGCCGCCCACAAATTTAATTTGATTTTTCAAAACCCATTATTTTCAAATTAAACGACAGTGTTGAAGAGCTCCTGCATGACATAGCAAGCAAATTTATTGTGCCAAAGGTGTTGAGAGAACAGAAAGTGCAGGAGATAGATGTGAGTAACCCTGTAATCCACTGTGAAGATGAAGAGCTTTTTGTTGGGTTCTTGACAAGGAGGCACTTGCTAAGTGAGGAAGCCCTCCCCCCCTTACAAAACAAAGCAATTCTTCAAAGATTCCAGAGCATTCTATGTCAGGAGCTTCCAAAAAGTAAAGGAAAAGTTCCCAATGAGAGACCAAATCTTGACAAATCTGTCAGTGGTTAATCCAGACAGCCAAGATGATATGCAACCAGAGCAGATTTTGACTTTGGCTGAGAGATTCCCTAATGTGATGAAGGCAGATGCCAGAGAACAACTCCACTTGGAAGTCCTGGATTATATACCTCTACCAATTTGGAAGCACTGGTCCCAAATTACAAGAATTTGTCAATCGATGAGTTCTGGGGGAAGCTGTCCAAGGTAAAATCAGTAAGCTCAGGGCAGGTCAGATTCAAGGAGCTCTGCCAGTTAATGAAGGTGTTGTTGGTTCTGCCTAATTCCAGTTGTGATGTGGAGAGAGCATTCAGTTTGGTGCGTCACATCAAAACTGAATTCAGGTGTCAGATGTCTAACCAAACTCTTGTGAACCTGATGTCCTGTAAAATCAACAAATTCATTGACATAGAGTGCTATGAGTTTGAAGTTTCAGGGAAATTGCTCAGCATCAAAATACAATGAAACCCTGCAAAAGTCACATGAAAAGGAATAGGCCTACATTTAGGCTAAAAAACAATGTTCTATTCATGTGAAGATATGAAAGGAAATTGGATCCTAACATGGAAAAGACATGGAAGTAGGCCTACGTTCCGGCTATGTCCAACCTATGTAAATAGTTACTGAAAAAGTTGTGTTCTATTCATGTAAAAGCAAAAATGAAAGGAAATATCATAAGTGTTGTTTGATATGGCTTGCTCTGTAGCATGCTAGTAGTTAATTAAAATTTGTTGATGTTACATCACTCCCCTGTTATGGGCATCTTTATTTATTTATTTATTTATATATATATATTTTTTGGGGGGATGACTTTTTTCCCATCGCGGGGTGTGTGTGTGTGTGTCACGACACCTCCCTGAAATGAGTTTCTGCAGGTTGGGATGTCTGATGTTTTAAAGGTCAGTGTGTAAGTATTGGCCACCTAGTGACTTCATGCTCCACATTCCAAACAAATAGGGGGCAGTATCTCACCAGAAAGTTGGGGTGTCCATCCCTATCATAAGAAACAAGGAAATGCACATGGTTCCTCCTCCCATTTCCTCCTCAAATGCACCACTACTGTCACTGAATATCGTCTAAAGCTATTTTTAGTACATATGCTTAAAATCTACATACTTAAAATCTAACTGATAGAGATATAGTGGTGCTTGAAAGTTTGTGAACCCTTTAGAATTTTTCTATATTTCTGCATAAATATGACCTAAAACATCATCAGATTTTCACACAAGTCCTAAAAGTAGATAAAAAAGACAACAAACAAATGAGACAAAAATATTATTCTTGGTAATTTATTTATTGAGGAAAATGATCCAATATTCCATATCTGTGAGTGGCAAAAGTATATGAACCTTTGCTTTCAGTATCTGGTGTGACCCCCTTGTGCAGCAATAACTGCAACTAAACATTTCCGGTAACTGTTGATCAGTACTGCACACCAGCTTGGAGGAATTTTAGCCCATTCCTCCGTACAGAACAGCTTCAACTCTGGGATTGTGGTGTATCTGATCGAGCATTCGGTGCTCGACTATGTTAGCCTGCGGCACTCCAGGTGCTGCCAGCGATTGCTCATGCTTGTTGTTGTTGAGCTGCCACTAAAGAGAGCACAAGAAGTTACCTCGCCTCTGTGTACATTATTTATTAATATAGCTTTAGTGACCCACAGTCCGGTCTGAGACAGACATACAGTAAGACAATACCATATAAGGAACTACAACATGGTGTCAGAAGTGGGATGAGGCCTCACTGACAGCGCCGCTCAGACAGCTGCTTAAGAAGGACGCAGTATGGCAGTGGTGTCCACACCACAATGCAGCACTAGAGACTCTGAAAACTGCTCTCACACAGGCACCAGTGTTGAGGTTTTATGACCACAAGAAACCACTCACACTACAAGCAGACTCATCAAAGGATGGACTTGGTGCATGTCTGCTCCAAGATGGACAGCCTCTCTGCTATGCCTCGTGTGCACTCACGGATACAGAAAAGAGGTACACTCAAATAGAGAAGGAGCTGCTGGCCATTGTTTTTGCGGCCAAAAGATTCCATCAGTACGTCTTTAGCAGACCAGTGACTGTGCAGTCAGATCATAAGCCTCTGGAGGCCATAGTCAGAAAGACGCTGAACAAAGCACCAGCATGACTACAAGGCATGTTGTTACAACTACAAAGATATGATTTGTACATCACTTACACCCCAGGCAAACACATGTACATTGCAGACGCACTGTCACGTGCCACGACAAGCAGAGATGGTGACAATGTGAACGAGAACCCCTGTGATGAGAAAGTTGTGTACGCCATGGAGGCCACAGATGCATTAAGTGAGGAGACACTCAACCAGCTGAAAACTGCCACTGCTGCAGACAGTGTATTACAAGCTGTGTGTGAGAAACACCTGAACAGCTGGCCTGCGAGGAGACACAGCCTGGACAGGAGCCTTCACAGCTACTGGCCACTGCGACACAACATCAGCATCTATAATGACATCATCATGGTGGGAGATAGAATCATCATACTGTACCACAGAGCTTCAGGAAAGTGATCTTGGAGAAGCTTCACATAGCTCACCAGGGTGTCCAGCGCACAAAGGCCAAGGCAAGAAAAGTCCTCTATTGCCCTGGCATGACACATGACATAGAGATGACAGTGGAGAAATGTATGCAGTGCCAGCAGTTTCAGCCGCGACAGCAGAAAGAGCCACTCATCACACATGAAGTTCCTGAACTCCCGTGGATGAAAGTTGGAGCTGACATCTTCCAACTGAAAGGTCAGTCTTACCTGTTGTTAGTGGATTATCTGACAAAATATCCTGAAGTGTTGAACTTGCCTGATTTAACAGCTCAAACAGTAATCCAGAAAATGAAGTCTGTTTTCACCAGGCACAGGATTCCCAGAGAGCTGGTGAGTGATCACATTCCTTTTGCCAGCTACGAGATGAGGTCGTTTGCAGCCTCATGGGAATTCAAGCTCACGCACTCCAGCCCTGGATATCTGCAGTCCAATGGACTCGTGGAGAGGGCCATAAAGACTGTAAAACATGCACTGAAAAAAGCAATGCAAACTGGCACAGACCCACATCTTCTACTGCTGTCACTGAGGAACACACCAGTGACAGGGCTGAACATGACACCTGCACAGGTGTTGATGGGAAGAGCTCTGCGCAGCATGCTTCCATGCTCCAGTGCCTTGCTAAAGCAGTCCACCCCACAGCACATGCACAGCAGGATACAGGATTTGCAATCACACCAGCGTCTATACTACCGGTATGACCAAAACGCCAAGCCGCTGCCTACATTGGACCCAGGTACCATCGTACACATGCAGACACAACGTGGTTGGGAGCCAGCCATAGTGACAGGCCAGAGACGTGACGTGAGCCACGCTCCTACAACATGCTGACTCCAGCAGGAAAGGCTTTAAGGAGGAACAGACGACATCTGAGGAGGATACATCCGAGTCTGTTCAGAGACACTGACTTAAGTGAAGGTTCAGAAGAAACACACTCTGAGACACATGAGTCTACTGACCTGTCACCCCAAGATCCACCACCACAGGTTTTGCTGCCTGCGAGCGTGAACAGTTCATCGGAATACCACACCAGAAGTGGCAGAGTAGTGAGACGTCCTGTCAGGTTCAGAGACTAGTTCATGGTCTAATGACTAGGTGTCACTTACAAAAAAAAGAAGAAAGAGAACAGACAAGATGTGAAAATCTATTGTCATAAATGTTTATTGGCATGTTTATAAAAGAATGCTTATAAAGAAAGCAGTTTGTTCTGTTAAGAGACACGTTTATCTGATATGTTTACATAGATATTGGAAAGTGATTTGTTGATACTGAGTAAGCACTATATTTCAAGGAAATGTGTGTTACTTTATTTGGTATGTTTGATATTGAGCACATTACAGTTTTATGTTAATGAAGTTGATTCAGCTAAGTGCATCAACACATCTCATTCTTGGAAAAGGGGGATGTGGTGTATCTGAGCATTCGGTGCTTGACTATGTTAGCCTGTGGCACTCCAGGTGCTGTCAGCGATTGCTCATGCTTGTTGTTGTTGAGCTGCCACTAAAGAGAGCACAAGAAGTTACCCCGCCTCTGTGTACATTATTTATTATATAGTTCTAGTGACCCACGGTCCGGTCTGAGACAGACATACAGTAAGACAATATAAGGAACTACAACAGGGATGCTGGTGGGTTTCCTCACATGAACTGCTCACTTTAGGTCCTTCCACAACATTTCGATTGGATTAAGGTCAGGACTTTGACTTTGCCATTCCAAAACATTAACTTTATTATTCTTTAATCATTCTTTGGTAGAACGACTTGTGTGCTTAGGGTCGTTGTCTTGCTGCATGACCCACCTTCTCTTGAGATTCAGTTCATGGACAGATATCCTGACATTTTCCTTTAGAATTCGCTGGTATAATTCAGAATTCATTGTTCCATCAATGATGGCAAGCTGTCCTGGCCCAGATGCAGCAAAACAGGCCCAAACCATGACACTACCACCACCATGTTTCACAAATGGGATACGGTTCTTATGCTGGAATGCAGTGTTTTCCTTTCTCCAAACATAACGCTTCTCATTTAAACCAAAATGTTCTATTTTGGTTTCATCCATCCACAAAACATTTTTCCAATAGCCTTCTGGCTTGTCCAGGTGATCTTTAGCAAACTGCAGATGAACATCATTGTTCTTTTTGGAGAGCAGTGGCTTTCTCTTTGTAACCCTGCCATGCACACCATTGTTGTTCAGTGTTCTCCTGATGGTGGACTCATGAACATTAGCCAATGTGAAAGAGGCCGTCAGTTGCTTAGAAGTTACCCAGGGGTCCTTTGTGACCTCGCCGACTATTACACGCCTTGCTCTTGGAGTGATCTTTGTTGGTCGACCACTCCTGGGGAGGGTAACAATGGTCTTGAATTTCCTCCATTTGTACACAATCTGTCTGACTGTGCATTGGTGGAGTCCAAACTCTTTAGAAATGGTTTTGTAACCTTTTCCAGCCTGATCAGCATCAACAACGCATTTTCTGAGGTCCTCAGAAATCTCCTTTGTTCGTGCCATGATACACTTCCACAAACATGTGTTGTGAAGATCAGACTTTGATAGATCCCTGTTCTTTAAATAAAACAGGATGCCCACTCACACCTGATTGTCATCCCATTGAATGAAAACACCTGACTCTAATTTCACCTTCAAATTAACTGCTAATCCTAGAGGTTCACATACTTTTGCCACTCACAGATACGTAATATTGGATCATTTTCCTCAATAAATAAATGACCAAGTATAATATTTTTGTCTCATTTGTTTAACTGGGTTCTCTTTATCTACTTTTAGGACTTGTGTGAAAATCTGATGATGTTTAGGTCATATTTATGCAGAAATATAGAAAATTCTAAAGGGTTCACAAACTTTCAAGCACCACTGTAGTATGATGCTGCTACCACCACCACGCTTTACCATGGGTCTGGTGTTGTTTGGGTGATAACCTGTCTGTTTTTGCATCACACATATTTTTTAGAATTATTTCCAAAAGGTGCTGCATTAGTTTCGTCAGACTACAACAAGTCTTGCTACATGGACTGGGGTGATTGTAAGTAAGTTGTGGCACAATATAGGTGGGCTATATTCCTTTTATTAAAATTGAAAAAGTTAACAACAAATAGACCTTTTCTTAATAAACTTTTATGAACATTTGTACTCCGTCCATTTGCTTCACTTTTCTTTCTTTCAGCAGTCTGTAAAAAGAGAGCTCTGATTTCTTGTTCAATGTATTTGTACAGTCAATCACACAACAGCTCTTTCCCATTTTATATCTGTTTTTTTGTGTTTTCTCAACAGTAGAGCTGTTACTTCTGCCTACAGTGAAGTCACGTCCTGCTATTTTACATTTTTGCATCCACTACTTTCTAAACAACACAATTACAGCTAAGAAAAGCTAACAGATTATGCAGCCTGAGAATAATCATGATTCTTTTTATTTCATTGATTCAAATCATCCAAAATTTGTATTGTGATTAATTGTCGCACAATATATCATCCATCCATTATCTGTAGCCGCATATCCTGTTCTACAGGGTCGCAGGCAAGGTGGAGTTTATCCCAGCTGACTATGGGTGAGAGGCAGGGTACACCCTGAACAAGTCGCCAGGTTATCGCAGGGCTGACACAGAGGCAAACAAGCATTCACACTCATTCACACAATATATCATTACATTCCTAAATAAGGCTGCTTTCACACCTATTAGTTGAGAAGGTTTGCTCATTTACCTTTAATGAATGTACTTATGCAATTTGAGATGTTTCTAACTAAAAATGCAAACTGTCGAGCAGCGCCAACATACATTATTTCGCATTAGTAAAGTGTTTTAATCAGCTTTACACTTGAGGATAAATCAAGCTGACTTTTCTGGGAGACTTTTTCTTGAAAGAACTTGCCACAATCATTGTTTATTAATAACAAAATACAAAACTCATTTACTTCCTATAAAATGAGTCCAGCTGGTCAAAAAATGTAAAGCTGTTTTATTGGATATTCTAAATCTACAGTTAATTATCATATAAATAAGGGGTCATTTGTTAAATTTGGTGCAACCAATCCAGAGGAAGTAGCGAAAATGTTTAAAGTGTCATCATCTTCACAGAAAATCAACTTTGGAGAAAATCAGCTGTGAACTTTGAGGTGTAAATTTAAATTAATGCTTAGTACACACTTATTTGGCCTACAAAGTCATGTTTATAGGTTGGTTTATAGTATAATATTTTGGTGACAGATATATGACAGATTAGGGAATGTACTTGGGGCAAAATTAGAAAAAATGACAATGCACTTCTTTTCTTGGATGCACTCTCATTTTAAATCATTATATCTCAGAATGAACTTTTGCGACACTCCACTCATTTTGTGGTGACACCGACACATCCCATATTGTCTCATCTCATCTCATCTCATCTCATCTCATCTCATCTCATCTCATCTCATCTTCATCTGCTTATCCGGGGCCAGGTCGCGGAGGCAGCAGTCTGAGCATGGAAGCCCAAACTTCCCTCTCCCCAGACACCTCGGCCAGCTCCTCGGGAAGAACACCGAGTCGTTCCCAGGCCAGCCGAGAGACATAGTCCCTCCAGCATGTCCTGGGTCTTCCCCGGGGCCTCCTCCCGGGGGGACATGCCTGGAACACCTCCCTAGGGAGGCGTCCAGAAGGCATCTGAAAGAGATGCCTGAGCCATCTCAGCTGATTCCTCTCGATGTGGAGGAGCAGCGACTCTACTCCGAGCTCCTCCTGAGTGATTGTGCTTCTCACCCTATCTCTAAGGGAGCGCCAAGCCACCCTGCGAAGGAAGCTCATTTCGGCCGCTTGTATCCGCAATCTTGTTCTTTCGGTCATTACCCAAAGCTCATGACCATGGGTGAGAGTCGGAATGTAGATCGACCAGTAAATCAATCCGGTCTCATATTGTGTATGCCGCTAATTTTATTTTTTAAAAAGTGTTCTCTTCGTTACCCAGTGGCACCTAGTTTAATCTTAATGAAGTGCTTAAAAATTATATACAACAGTTATTCCACGAAATCCAGTTGTACATGAGCTGATAGCTGCTGAAGTGTGTAGCATTGAGCTGTCTATAAGCCGTGTACGACGAGATTGAGTGGACATATCTGTGAAGATACTCAGTCGTCCAGGTACATAGTAATCTGTGGTTGGTAGAAGAGAGCAACTGGACTTGCTTGAAAAGTCTTGAAGACGTTTCACCTCTCGTCCGAAAGGCATCCTCAGTTCTGTCTGTCTCTGTTCAGTGATGGTCGTTCCAGGTTGACAAAAATGAACGATCCTCTCTGGCTAAGATGTCTGCCAGTTTTCTGGAAGTCCTCTCATACTCCCGCACTAGTCGAAGGGAACTCATCCCAAAGTGCGTAGAAACATATCTGTGAAGATACTCAGTCGTCCAGGTACATAGTAATCTGTGGTTGGTAGAAGAGAGCAACTGGACTTGCTTGAAAAGTCTTGAAGACATTTCGCCTCTCGTCGACTAGTGCGGGAGTATGAGAGGACTTCCAGACATCTTAGCCAGAGAGGATCGTTCATTTTTGTCAACCTGGAACGACCATCACTGAACAGAGACAGACAGAACTGAGGATGCCTTTCGGACGAGAGGCGAAACGTCTTCAAGACTTTTCAAGCAAGTCCAGTTGCTCTCTTCTACCAACCACAGAGATTGAGTGGAATAACTTTCATTCTATCCACTTTCACTGGATTTTGAGAAACAGAACATTTTTATTTTTTGCAAATTCGATAAAAATAAAACCTTTATACAAAACATCCGACAAAATCATTTCCGCTTAGAATGTAAACAAACCGGTGAAATGACAGTAGCAATTTGTGAAAAACGTGATAATTCTTGAAAAAAAATATACTTTCTTACCATCAAATACTTTTTATTCCTTTTTTTTGTATTTTTTGAGGTTTTCTTTTTCTTTTGGGTTTTTTGGTGGTTGGCAAACCAACTTAAAGGTGTGGTTAAAGGTCTGCCACTAACTGGGCTGGAGTATGGAACAGGAGATAATGGGGGGGGGGGGGGGGGGGCCTCTATTCTTTTAGCTATTACTGTTTCTTTTAAATACTTGATAATTTTTTTGGGTTTTGTTTTCAAGTAGAGTTTTTATTTCATCCTCAGTTGGTTCAACAACATGTGCCGCCATTTTGTTTTTCTCTACTCACGGTATATGAGCAGATATCCTAGTAGTAGAGTAACCAATCAGAGCATGCAATTGCTCATATCCAGTGAATGTGGATAATATATAAAGCTGAAAATGTGCACAGAAATTGTTCTGAAATTAAATACCAAAAAATGGATCTCAATTAACATTTTACAAACTGAATGCACACACCAAGACTCAAAACTGTCTCATATACACAGATATTTATCGTAATACTGAAAGAAAATGCCACCGAGAACATTCACAACAGGATTGATTGGCCAATCAGCAGGAGCCTTTTGCAGTGCTACGCAACCATACAACTTACTAATTATCTGTTTTGCAGCCAAACTCATTGCAATCCATCAGTGACTCAAGCGATTATAATTTTTTTTATGTTCATTCTTTAAGGGTGATTGGACAATTTTTAAAGGGACCAATAGTCATGCCAAAATCCATGGTTAGCCAATGCCAGTGCTTATTGCGTAACACTGTCACAGCAGGACATGTGGCTGGAGTGTTCACCAGCATATTGAGTGGCAAAAAAACATCTACACACTTGTGTGAGTGACAGAAGCATGAGAGAGAGAACACAGACAAATTGTGTGTGTGTGTGTGTGTGTGAGGGGGAGAAAGAGAGAGATTGATGTTCTTGGAGAGCATTGACAATGACACTCAAGTTGATAGTTATCTTGACAGATGTGCATGTGCGAGCATGTCGGTCATTATGTACCGAGTACATTTGTTTCTGCACAGAAAAGAGCACTTACACACTCTGTCCAGATGCCAGTCTTAAAAAAAAAAGTCTTAAAAAACTTGTAATGACTTCATAAAAATACATGAATACAAAGAATTGTAGAGAATGGAAGTGACTGAATCAGAGTTCGAGTGAACAGTGATCAGATGACTAGATGGACAATGAGGCTCAGGTTTAAATGCTGTGCCCGACTTTTACCTCAGCTGATGAGACAGAGACTGAGATAAATGTTGTTTTTCCATAAGTAAATTAGATGATATATACATTATATCTGTTATAAATTATATTGTTAATGCTTTGGATAACAAAAAGTCTTGTGCTGCTCTATTCATTGACTTATCTAAAGCATTTGACACCTTTGATCATCATCATCTGCAAAGATTGCAAAGCATAGGTTTTAGTAGCACTGTGTTAAATTGGTTTTCTAAATACCTGAGTGGTAGAACTCAGTGTGTGGTATTAGATAACTGTACCTCATCCTTGCTAGAAGTAAAAATGGGTGTCCCCCAAGGATCAGTTTTGGGTCCTATTTTATTTTCTATTTATATAAATAATTTAGGTATGGATCTGAAACAAACAAAGATTCATCTTTATGCAGATGATACTATTTTGTACACTTCTGCTACATCATTGAAGGAAGCAAATCATTATCTACAGTCTGCTTTTAGTCAGGTACAAAAATCTTTGGTAGGATTAAAGTTGGTATTAAATGTTAAAAAAAACAAAATCAATGGTTTTTACACGTTCACATTCTCTTATAAATTTCACTATTTTAACACAAGATGGTACTCCAATAGAGAGAGTAACTTCCTACAAATACCTAGGTATTTGGTTGGATGATAAATTGTCTTTTGGGGTCCATATTGAGAGCCTTTAAAAAAAAAAACTCAGACCCAAGTTAAGTTTTATCTTTAGATTAAAGAAGTGGGGCGACACGGTGGTGTAGTGGTTAGCGCTGTCGCCTCACAGCAAGAAGGTCCGGGTTCGAGCCCCGTGGCCGGCGAGGGCCTTTCTGTGCGGAGTTTGCATGTTCTCCCCATGTCCGCGTGGGTTTCCTCCGGGTGCTCCGGTTTCCCCCACAGTCCAAAGACATGCAGGTTAGGTTAACTGGTGACTCTAAATTGACCATAGGTGTGAGTGTGAATGGTTTTCTGTGTCTATGTGTCAGCCCTGTGATGACCTGGCGACTTGTCCAGGGTGTACCCCGCCTTTCGCCCGTAGTCAGCTGGGATAGGCTCCAGCTTGCCTGTGACCCTGTAGAACAGGATAAAGCGGCTAGAGATAATGAGATGAGATTAAAGAAGTGCTTTCCTTTTTCAACAAGGAAAAGGCTGGTGCAGAGCACATTCTTATCAGTGTTTGGATTACGGTGACCTAATTTATATGCACTCTACTTCATCTTTATTAAAAAAAACTATATGTACTATACCATTCAGCCTTGCATTTCATTACAGGTGCAGTAGCTAGGACTTACCACTGCATTCTGTATGAAACTGTACAATGGTCCTCCCTCTCTCTCAGAAGGAAATTCCATTTATTGATTTTCATTGTTAAAGCATTAATGGGTAAATTACCCTTCTATATTTCAAACTTGCTTACTTACTATAATAGTGTTTATAGGACAAGGTCATCAGAAAAAAATACTACTAATTATTCCATCAGCAAGAACAGAACTTGGTAAAACAGCTTTCTCATCATATGCACCAAATGTCTGGAATGAACTCCAAAACACTTTAAATCTAGAATCACCTCCATCTTTTAATACTTTTAAAAACCTTTTAATGTCAACTCTGACTGAACAGTGTAATTGTTTTTAACTAGGTGCCCTTTAAGTTGTGTGTCTGTATTAGCTTGTTATTTGTCATACAACCCCGATTCCAAAACAGTTGGGACAAAGTACAAATTGTACTTTGTCAAATTGTACAAAAGATACTGTCACACCTCTAGTCAAGCCCCTCCATTTAGACTGTAAAGTGAGGTTCAAGGCAGCACTGTGGTAAACAATATAGATAATGGATGGATGGATGGATGTGAGGTTCATTTTTACTTCATTTTAAAATGATACTTGTTCAACACTCTTTTTGTATACATAATGCCAAAGCTCTTATCTATTCCTTCATAGCAGGCCTTCAGTTGTAATATGTTATTTATCAGCCATCATACTAAAATAACTTCAGAATACGTATTAAGTGTAATGTCTTGTTTGTGTTTTAGTATGTATAGTATAGGATTTGTGGTGTAGTATGTAACTCTGTTTTGTTTTTTATGTATTTTGAAACTTTTTGCTGCCAGTCTTGGCCAGGACTCCCTGGGAGAAGAGTTATTGTAACTCAATGGGACATTTCCTGGTTAAATAAAGGTTAAATTAAAAATTAAAATTAAGATGATCACAGTAGTATGCAAATGTTCAGGGACATGCTCCTTTATATCTCTTATTCTGCTCACTCAAAGATGTCCCATTAATAAGCTTCATCCTTTGGCAGGGAACCTCATTTGCTAATTGTAGGAGGTTCCTGTTGATTGAAAATATGTGCATTCTCAGAACAGAGGGGAAAATTCAATTAATTTCAATAGGTCTTGAAAAAAACCAAACAAATTTCACAATAATATCAGTTTCCACGTGTCCATAATGAGAAGCTGTTCAAGCTGCGCAGTCGAGCAGAAAAACTGAAACTGGGTGAACATCCCCTAACATCCCCATTATAAGTTTATAGGAAATGAGAGCAGGTGAGTGAGTGGAGAGCAGCTTATTAACTGGTCAAGATTGGCAGATGTGTCACATGACCAGGATGCCTGGGTTTAGTTAAACTTTAGCTCTGCTCCATCTGATTTACTCAGGCATAGTCACTCCTTCACATGAAAGACAGTGACTGAGATGAAATCTACTACTCTAACACCAGACATGATAGATGCCTGACTGAATTAAAATCTAGCTTAGCTTCATGGAGCAGAGCACAGATTCTTGATGTTGAAGAATGTTAGCAAGAGCCGAGGTAATCCCGTTTTAATCAGTCTGTGGGAGAGGAGACTGTAGAGCAGTGCCAGTTTAAGGGTTTGTGGAAAGAGGACAGATGTAAAATTTGATGATGGCTGGCCAACTTGAAAAAGCTGGAGACTCAGTCTCACTAAATTCTTTCATAATCAACTTTTCAGATATTTGATACAACTTTCAAATATTTCTCCAATTCCGAGGGCTTCAGGGCTTGAATAACTTTGATATTGATTTACACTCATATCTGCGAATGACTTAATATTTCATATGGTGTGATTTAGCATTTAGAAAGCCAGAAAGCAAGAAAATAATGAAAATAACGTGTTACGGGAATTAATGGGAATGAATCGTATGCCTTGCTCAAGTAAAAAAGGTGAAAATAAAACAATAAAAAGTGAAAATAAAGTGAAAGTAAAAATATAAAACCAAGTACATTGTTGTTTTTGACAAAGGAGTGCATTTTACAGAATCTGTCTACAGTATCTATCTATCTGTCTGTCTGTTCACCCACCCATCCATCCGCCCGTAAGTCTGTCCATCCATCCATCGGTCTGTCCACCCACCCATCATCCACCCATTGTTCTGTCCATCCCATCCATCTCTCTGTCCACCCACCCATCCATCCACCTGTCAGTCCGTCTGTCCATCCATCTGTCTGTCTGCCCACTCATCCATCCACCCATAAGTCCGTCTGTCCCATCCGTCTGTCTGCCCACCCACCATCCATCCATCCATCCATCCATCCATCCATCCATCCATCCATCCATCCATCCATCAGTCTGTCTGGCCATCCATGTCTCTGTCGGTTCACCCACCCACCCACCCATCCATCCACCTGTAAGTCCATCTGTCCCATCCATCTGTCTGTCTCTCTGTCCACCCATCCATCCACCTGCCAGTCTGTCCGTCCATCCATCTCTCTGTCCACCCACCCATCCATGTGTAAGTCCATCTGTCCCATCTGTCTGTCTCTCTGCCCACCCATCCATCCACCCGTCAGTCTGTCCGCCCATCCATCCACCCATCAGTCTGTCCGCCCATCCATCCACCCATCAATCTGTCTGTCCATCCATCTCTCTGTCCGTCCACCCACCCACCCACCTGTAAGTCCATCCATCCCATCCATCTGTCTGTCTGTCTGTCCACTATCTATCTATCTGTCTGCTTGTCTATCTATCTGTCCACCCATCCATCCACCCATCAGTCTGTCCACCCATCCATCCACCTGTCAGTCTGTCCATCCATCCATCTCTCTGTCTGTCCACCCACCCACCCACCCATCCATCCATGTGTACTTCTATTCATTCCATCCATATGTCTGTCTGTCTGCCCACCCATCCATCCACCCATCAGCCTGTCCGTGAGTCCACCTGCCAGTCAGTCTGTTTGTCTATCCATCCACTCATCCATCTATCTACCCATCCATCCACCCACTAGTCCGTCCGTTCCATCCATTTATCTCTGTCTGTTCACCTACCCATCCATCTGTCAGTCTGTTCATCAGTCCACCTATCTAGCTATCTATCTGTCTGCTTGTCTATCTATCTATCCACCCATCCATCCACCCATCAGTCTGTCTGTCAGTTCGCCTATCTGTTTGTCTGTATGTGTTTCTGTCCATCTGTCCACCCATCAGTTTGTCCCTCAGTCCATCTGTCTGTCTGTCTGTTTTTCTCTGTCCGTCTGTCTATCGAAAGGGTCAATCCATGTGAAATCACCAGAGGCCTCACCACTGACCATCTCAGATTTGTTTCATACTTTCTGGAAATATTGTCAGTGTACCCAATAAATAGTGTACAAAATGTTAGGTTTGTACCTGTATCAGTTTCTGAGATATAGGGGCTTTAAAAAAGGGGTGTGGCCCCAATTTCACTGTTAAAACGCGTGCTACAGAAAATGGACCTAACTTCCATAAGTCATTACTTTTAAACTATTCATGCAAGATACACGAAATTTTCAAGGATTGTTCTTCAATGCCAGACACCTTTAAAGGTCTCATTGCATCGTTTTTTCATTAATTGTGTGGTGGTCTCTAGTATGAATGAATGCCCTGTGAGCCGGTTTTGGTGAAAAAAAAATGCTGTGGTTCTCCTGTTTCAGGCTGTTCTAGTTTGGTGGAGGAGTGAGTGGTGGGAGAACGACAGGATTTCAGCTCTTACTCATTAATATTCATGACATGTAAACGTGTTACCTCTGATTGGCTAACAGCAATCGGTAAATGTGTTACCTCTGATTGGCTAACAGCACTGTGACGCTACCTCCAGTGGGTCAGAACAAGCGGCTGTGAGTGTCTTTGTAAAAACTGTTTTGATTGGCTATTATAGTCTCGACATCGATGTTTTGACCAATAACAATGTAGATAACACGAATTTTACATCACATTCAACGAGATTTAAACGAGACTAAAAGTGGTGACTTACAAATAATGTGTAAATATCGTTGGAGTTAATAAAGTTTGAACAGCATGAAGGAACATACCCCAACCCCCCGAAATTAATAAAAAAAATTCTCAACGGATTTGGCATAATATAAAAAGCTCGTTTTTTACTCAGAAAAAGCAGAAAACTCTCATCCCTGCCTAGCTTGTGACCATGTCATGCATGCTAATATGGAGAATACGAACATGCTATTTTGTAACAAAAACCTTCGAACAAAAAGTTCATGTTTTACTTACAGCTTGTGAACTGGTGGTCGATAGTCTTGGTACAGATCCAAGTATTAAAAACAACCTCGAAGCAAAACCACTCCTGAAGGCACCGAAGTTTGAAAAGTCACTGTGGTTGAAATGATCAGAACACAGTACTAACGTTGCATTATACTTCGCTGGTGGTGTTCCAAAGATAAATTCCAACCATTTCTCCTTCAGCTCTTCTATCTTGGGCAAGAAATGCAACGTTGATGTGTTACTGCCACAAATAACACAGGCACAAACTTGTTCAGACATGTTTTCAACTTGCTGTTAGGTCCTCTTCGTTAGCTACTGACGAGATGGGCTCTGCTATCTCTCCTCGCGCTTAAATCCGAACTTTCTTCCTGTGGGCGGTCACAAGCCAAGGTGGGCGAGGCCATGAATACTAATTTTCAAAGTGACGAAAGTTCATAGGGCTTTTTCAGATTCGCTCGTTTTTCCGACTATTTTCTTTCATAAGCTAATACAGGGAATGGGAGTAGAATTACATTTTCACATGCAGCATGCATATGCAACTCGGAGTGAACTATGGTATTTCAAAAAGAGCCAGTATTAAACATTTTTGGTGGAAGGGCACCTTTAAATACTATAATAGAAAGTTCACAGTTCAATATTTGCCAAGTTATGGCTTGCTGAAAATCATAAAAAAATTATGTCTTCTATCGTGCTTTGGAGCAACTTTGACCCCCCCCATATCTCCACATTAAAGCACACCAGATCTTTCAAATTTTCTTATTTATTACTCGTTATAATACTCTTTAGGCAACTAGGTATGTGTTCAAAAGAAATCAAACTTACTGATTTATTAGGTTTTAAAAATAAAAAATAAAAATTTGCACCTATAATTCAATTGCATATTGCAAATGTATGACAAGGTCTACCATAAAAACAATTATACCACTGGAAAGAGCTTGTTTTGATTAGCAAATGCACAAATATATGAAGTTGGTACCCTAAACCAAGCTATAAATATTAAGGTATCAAGTACGGCATGTTTTACGATAGACGGAAATGCTGTTTTAAGGCATATTACAATACAATTACAAACCTACAGTGTAGGAAAAATAACAACCTTAAAAATACTTTATTTGAAGAGTTTAAACAGTGTATTGATTTGCTTTTCCACATCAGATGGAAGTTTATACTGCCTGCCAGTTGATGTAAGTGAGGCATCAATGATTTTCATGACATGCACCAGAGGGACCCAACAGTTATCCTCTCTCCTGGGCCAGCTGTAAGTCTGAGAGGGACCATGAGGATGCATAAATGTTACTTGTACATCTTGTTCCTCCTCTGATAATGCACAAATGTTGCCTATCCACCACTGTCTGTCATACAAACATACAACATATTTACCAGGAATTGTATCTGCCAGAGAGACTGCTGATTTAACAGGGGTTTTATGCATTACTTGTGGCCGATTCCCACTCATATCCACAATGAAGCTAGGACCACCTGACACCCTGCTGACCTGCAGCTGGTTGGACATGATTGGAACGAATGAGTGGTTGTCTCTTGTTCCAGAAATAGTAGCTGACCTTGAAATTCTTGTCTCCAATGCTTTTCCACTCTCCATAACTTCCCCTGTACCAACCCAGATGAAATGGATGTTCTTGATATGTTTTTCTGCCCACAAAAACAGATCAGATGGGGTTAGTATGTGATCACTCGTGACTGCCTGTAAGCTAGCTTGAGCTGCTGACCACTTTACAGTGCCTCCAACACCATCACAGGGTGATTTACCATAAGTGGCAAGGAAATGCCATTCTGCCAAAAGTCCAAAATCGCCTGCGTGCTTTATTAGATTTGTGAATTTTTTTATAGTTTTCGTATTGGGCTGCTGATCCGTCACTGAAGTAAATGACCTTTTTCAGCTGGGGATGTAAATGGCATACATATGGTAAAACCTTTTTTAAGAATGCATGCACGGCCACTGTATCATGCTTAAGGCAGTCACTTATGATGCAGATAGAGATGCATTTCGTTACTTTTATACCATCTTCATTCTTTGCGCTAATGTACACTGCAAATGGATGAAGAGTGCATTGACTGTTGTCCCAGTGGTATCCCTGGGCAGAATCCTGTACACAGAATCAATAGTTTTTGGCAAAATCCAAAACATACATTCATCCTCTGACAGATTTTCCTTCAAATTCTTCAAATATCCACTCTGGTGTTTGGCAATGGAATTATGTTCTGTTAGTTTGTCTACTTTTTCAGTTAGAGTTTCAATAAATGCCCATGGAGTTGCAATATGATCTGTCAATGTAGTTCTATCTGTAGATACCCACTGCTTGTACTTGATGTGATTGACCTCATCACTGATTTTACTCTCAAGGAACTCTTCTAGACTGGCTGTACCTGGGCAATTCTCACATCTGTGTAGCATGCATGCACTACTATCTGTAGAACAAACCAGCTGTTTCAAAAGATCATGACAAGTCAAGTTACCATCAGTTAGTGGAAATGAGGCAAGCAAAAGTTTCACGTTCTGGTGCAGGGTACTGTACATACACGTAGAGAATGGATTCCTCTGGCTCCAACAGTTATACACTCCTTTGGTCTCATTTCACAAAACTTAGAAATACCAATCTGTAGATTGGGGTGTCTGGTTTTGAACAGTTGATAAGCTTCATTTAGGTTCATCAACAATAATCGTTTCTGCTTTTGAATGCGTGTTCCACCCTCTTTCATACTTTTGAAGTCCTTTGGACCAGGCATTAATCTAGAGATGTCATCCTCAGAGAAAAAATCCACAACATGCTTGATTGTTCTATCACTAATAGGTCGACCTTTCTTGGTGGGAACATCTGGTAAGATACCCTGCTCATTTTGTAGTTGCTGTACCTTTCTTACTATGTATTCGCTTACTCCAAATTCTTCCATTACCTTAGGAATAGACCAACTTTTTGGAGCAAGGATTAGCAGCGAAATCTTTTGATGTTTAGATGATATGCTGACTTTCTCTTTCAATGCATCTACAACCCCGATTCCAAAAAAGTTGGGACAAAGTCTCATCTCATCTCATTATCTCAAGCCGCTTTATCCTTCTACAGGGTCGCAGGCAAGCTGGAGCCTATCCCAGCTGACTACGGGCGAAAGGCAGGGTACACCCTGGACAAGTCGCCAGGTCATCACAGGGCTGACACATAGACACAGACAACCATTCACACTCACATTCACACCTACGGTCAATTTAGAGTCACCAGTTAACCTAACCTGCATGTCTTTGGACTGTGGGGGAAACCGGAGCACCCGGAGGAAACCCACGCGGACACGGGGAGAACATGCAAACTCCACACAGAAAGGCCCTCGCCGGCCCCGGGGCTCAAACCCAGGACCTTCTTGCTGTGAGGCGACAGCGCTAACCACTACACCACCGTGCCGCCCTGGGACAAAGTACAAATTGTAAATATAAACGGAATGCAATGATGTGGAAGTTTCAAAATTCCATATTTTATTCAGAATAGAACATAGATGACATATCAAATGTTTAAACTGAGAAAATGTATCATTTAAAGAGAAAAATTAAGTGATTTTAAATTTCATGACAACAACACATCTAAAAAAGTTGGGACAAGGCCATGTTTACCACTGTGAGACATCCCCTTTTCTCTTTACAACAGTCTGTAAATGTCTGGGGACTGAGGAGACAAGTTGCTCAAGTTTAGGGATAGGAATGCTAACCCATTCTTGTCTAATGTAGGATTCTAGTTGCTCAACTGTCTTAGGTCTTTTTTGTCGTATCTTCCGTTTTATGATGCGCCAAATGTTTTCTATGGGTGAAAGATCTGGACTGCAGGCTGGCCAGTTCAGTACCCGGACCCTTCTTCTACACAGCCATGATGCTGTAATTGATGCAGTATGTGATTTGGCATTGTCATGTTGGAAAATGCAAGGTCTTCCCTGAAAGAGATGTCGTCTGGATGGGAGCATATGTTGCTCTAGAACCTGGATGTACCTTTCAGCATTGATGGTGTCTTTCCAGATGTGTATATTGCCCATGCCACATGCACTAATGCAACCCCATACCATCAGAGATGCAGGCTTCTGAACTGAGTGCTGATAACAACTTGGGTCGTCCTTCTCCTCTTTAGTTTGAATGACACGGCGTCCCCGATTTCCATAAAGAACTTCAAATTTTGATTTGTCTGACCACAGAACAGTTTTCCACTTTGCCACAGTCCATTTTAAATGAGCCTTGGCCCAGAGAAGACATCTGCGCTTCTGGATCATGTTTAGATATGGCTTCTTCTTTGAACTATAGAGTTTTAGCTGGCAACGGCGGATGGCACGGTGAATTGTGTCCACAGATAATGTTCTCTGGAAATATTCCTGAGCCCATTTTGTGATTTCCAATACAGAAGCATGCCTGTATGTGATGCAGTTCCATCTAAGGGCCCGAAGATCATGGGCACCCAGTATGGTTTTCCGGCCTTGACCCTTACGCACAGAGATTCTTCCAGATTCTCTGAATCTTTTGATGATATTATGCACTGTAGATGATGATATGTTCAAACTCTTTGCAATTTTACACTGTCGAACTCCTTTCTGATATTGCTCCACTATTTGTCGGCACAGAATTAGGGGGATTGTGATCCTCTTCCCATCTTTACTTCTGAGAGCCGCTGTCACTCCAAGATGCTCTTTTTATATGACCTATTGCCAGTTGACCTAATGAGTTGCAATTTGGTCCTCCAGCTGTTCCTTTTTTGTACCTTTAACTTTTCCAGCCTCTTATTGCCCCTGTCCCAACTTTTTTGAGATGTGTTGCTGTCGTGAAATTTCAAATGAGCCAATATTTGGCATGAAATTTCAAAATGTCTCACTTTTGACATTTGATATGTTGTCTATGTTCTATTGTGAATACAATATCAATTTTTGAGATTTGTAAATTATTGCATTCCGTTTTTATTTACAATTTGTACTTTGTCCCAACTTTTTTGGAATCGGGGTTGTACTAGGGGGGTCCGGGGGCATGCTCCCCCGGAAGAAATTTTTGAAAAAAACACTCTAAAATGGTGTATTTTGAGCTCTTCAGACACCCTGTTCCGCTGCTATATATTGTCCGTCACTGAGCGCATTTGCAGGGAATATTCCGTTTCATACAGAATATTGGCAGTATTCCGTTTGCGCACGAGTCATGTTGTAAACTCGTTCCGAATACCCAACACTGAATGCGCAAACGGATGATTGTGATCAATGTTGACAGCAAATTAAGATTGATATTTACAATTAAGAGTGCGCAACAGAAGATTACATCACACTCATACCCCCGTGCCACACTCATCATCCCTGCACAAAGCCTAACTGCAGTCACTGAATCCCTTCTAAGTGAAACCATGCGCATTAAAAGTTTTATGTCTCAAATCTAGTTTTGTGAAGCATGACAACATTAATCTTTAATACAGGTGTGTTTTGTAGGTTAACTGAAACGTCAAAACCAGTTTCTTACCTCCAGTGCTTAGTTTGCAAATCGAACGCCAAGTGCATGACAGCGCAGGGTTGACGAGATGGGCGCAGGCTGAAACGTTAAGAAAACAGTGTGTCATGTATAATTATTTTGTAGCCCATACAGTAGGCTTACTATAATCAACAACTCAAGTACCGTATAACTATTATGTAGTGATTAAAAATTCAAGCTCACCCTCAGTAAAGCGGTAGGCAACGATGTGCAGCTGCGTAGAATCTTCGCAAGACAGCGTCACTCCACTCCTCCCTGAACTTTTTTGTTAAGTCCTTCTCAAATGCCAATTTGATCAAATTGGCCTTGCATGTGTGCAGCATGCTTTGTCTGTGGTCGGTGAAAACGTTCTTCAGAGTGGAAAAGGAGTTCTCGCAGAGAGCAGTGCTTGCGCCAAAAGTCAGAGCTTTTTTCCATTTCCGTTTAACCAAACCATTTCCGTTTAACCTGGATCATTACGAAATAACCAATCAGATGATTACAAATAGTTTTAACACATTTTAAATTAAGGACTTTTTCTTTAATATTATGCCCTTTTTTTAAAAAAAAGCGTTTAATTGTAGTAGCCTGCGATTTATTTATTTATTTATTTTAAATATTGTGTTAAGCTGTTGGCCCTAGCCTATGACAGGGCGGGTGGGCCCACACTAGGGCGGGCCCATGTGACTAAATGGGCGGGTCCTGCCCCCAAAGGCCCGCCCATCGCGCCGGGCCCATGTCAGCAGCAGGCCTAAGTCCAACTATCAAAGGACTTTCCAATGCTTCAGCACGTACATCAGCACAAAGAGATATTACCGGTATTTCTTTTGATATTTCCTGTACTTGTTTCACCTTCCATTGAGCATAGCTTAATTTGTACCTTTGACGAAGCCTGGTAACTTTACACGGTGATACACCCAGAGCAGTGATGCTCCAATTTAACTGTACTTCTCTTTCTACATTTGGTAAGTATTCCTCACTCTCTGTATCCATTAGCTCTGTCTCTGTTAGATGTTCCTCATCTTGTGGGTCACATGGGACCCACTTTTTGGTATGACATACAGTGCACAGCTTCATACCAGCCTTAACAATTTGATGTCCTATCATTATATTTATTTCATTAGCTTGGTTTAGTGTCACTATTCTCAAACCTTTTCTCCTGGCATCCTCATGTACTTTATATGGATTGCAACACTTCTTTTGGAGACTTGAGTACAGGTCTAAGTAGACTTTCTTGTGGTGTAAACATATGACTGCCTCATCTGGGAGGGACTCCATATCACATCTGTGGAGCAGCAATTCCTGATCTCCGTCTGATAGTTTTTTGAATCCTAATCAGGTTCTTTGGTCTGTAATAATGAAATTGGTAATATTAAATTGTATAAAATTTATAAAACTACAAGACTTCAAAAACCTGCTAATATTTTTAGGCACTAATAGTAGACTCATTAACTCAGTCCTCAAAGGGCTATCATTTACATTATTAAAAATATTACAAAATCAGTGTTTAATAATTGGTGAAAAGGCTAAATATTTAAGTTCTTTATGTCCAAGTGATCATGAGTAGGCTTACTCATTTTTAGATTTTGAGGTTTTTCACATAATCTAGTTTGTGACAATCTTCGGGGCAATTTGTCAATTGTCCAATTGAGCATGATCCCAAAGATGAAGCCAGGTTTTATCCACGTTTGTATAGCATTGTTGGAAAGTGAAAAGACTACTGAATCAGTTTATGGTGATCCCTTTTATAAACATTGAGAGACTGCTGACATCGGCCTCCAAATCTGGCTGGCAAGTCTGGTCATGTTTAGCAGAGCTCTGCAGAGATACTGTAGGCAGAGCTCTGCTGACATCAGTCATTGTATCTAGCTGGCAAATGGAAGCTCTAAGGGATAGTGAAAAAAATCCTCATGAATTTTGTGGTTTTTCAGTTTTTATGCATCTCTGGATGCATCCAAGTAGATTATATGCCTTAAAACAGCATTTCCGTCTATCGTAAGACATGCTGTACTTGATACCTTAATATTTATAGTTTGGTTTAGGGTACCAACTTCATATTTTGTGGATTTTGTCATACATTTGTGTAGCGGTTCAGTATTGGTGGGTGGAGCACAGAGGACGGCAGGACAGAGATCAGGTGTAAACAGAGGCTTTATTGCCACACTTTTCAGTCTAACAATATATATATATATTCCAAACACACTGAGACACACACACTAGTGTCTCGTCCAGGGGATCAGCTCCTTCCGCTCTCGCTCTCCCTCCTGATATAGGGCGCGGTCACTGGGAAGACACACAAACACAGGTTAATTGCTCTCAGGTGTAGTGATTCTGCCACTTACCTTCCCTGACTCCGCCCTCCTGTCACAGACCGGCGCTTGACCACGCCCCCGCTGCCACAATTTGTAATATACATTTGAATTATATGCCCAAAATTATTATTATTTTTTAAAGCCTAATAAATCAGAAAGTTTGATTTTCTTTTGAACACATACCTACTTGCCTAAAGAGTACTATAACATGAGTAATAAATAAGAAAATTTGAAAGAGCTGGTGTGCTTTTAATGTGGAGATATGGGGCGTCAAAATTGCTCCAAAACACGATAGAAGACATTTTTTTAGGATTTTCAGCAAGCCATAACTTGGCAAATATTGAACTGTGAACTTTCTATTTTAGTATTTAAAGGCGTCTGGCATTGAAGAACAATCCTTGAAAATTTCATGTATCTTGCACAGGGCAGGAATTTAACAAGGGCCATGGCCCTCGTGCCCTCTCAATTTGGCCTTGTGCCCTTGGAAAAAAATATCTGCCGTAAGGCCACAGTGGCCTTGATGCCCTGCGGTTTTGCGCTTTTGTAGTCTGCCTCGTGACTGCCAATAGGCTTTAACATCACCTGTGTCTATTGAGAAAAAAATACGTCTTTTGATGACATTCTGGATTCTTATTGGGCAACTCATCAGTGGTGGATCGGACTCGAGCCTGGCATGAACTGCTCCGACGTGCTATAATGACACCAATCTATCACCAGCCAACCAGGAGACTTAATCAAACGCATCCCCCGCCCACTTGTGTCCGAGTCTGAGACGTTGAATTTTCACAGAAGGAGGGAAGAAGTTGACTGAGGTAAGACTGTGTGATAAATTAACGAACGAATAAGATAGGAATTTCAACATATAGGGCTTAAGTTTGTTCCTGTTAAATAAGCATTGCTTGTACAGTAACGTTATGTCGTTACAACGTTGACCCACTTTTAATGTGCCGAGTACCGACTGTAGCCAGTAACAAATGCTAATTAGCTTGCTGTCAAGTTTTTCCTTTGTCGAACTTTAAGCGTAAGGTCATGGATGTTACTACTGCTTGTTCCTGCTGTAATATGATATGTGCTGTTGTCTGTTCATAGCCACTTTTTTAATCTATGCAGTTAGCATTGTTTTGTTACTAGTAGTGTATGTTTCTTTTTGCTGTTTAACCGAAGTGTAACTGCTGCCATCTTGACAAGATCACCATCGCAAGAGATTTTCTTGTTGTTTTTGGTGTCATTACAACATTAAAATTTACTTTTATTCATTTACCCCCCAGTAATAATTATGCCAAGCAAACACAGACTTGTCTTGAGTTATGAGCCAATCACAACAGGGCAGCGCTGTGGCCTGAGTTAAAACATGATAGTTTAAGTTTGTTTAAATTACAAAAATGAGTACACCCAATGACTGTCTCATATACTCTTCATATACTCATACTGTTTAAGTAATGCAATAAAACTAATCTTTAAAAGTGGTATTACTCAAACTGTTTGCATAGAATGAACTTTCGGGTTAACAGTGTAATAGTGTTGCAGTGTTCTGCAAATTTGCAATTTAATATTTCAGATCTTGAGACATGAAAGTGTTATTTTAAAAAATAAAAGGTCAGAAATGTTTTCTTTGTCGTCTATTTAGTTCATTTTATTTCCTCAATAATTTTCCTTGATTGAGAAATCAGTCTGGGCTCTTATGGGTTAATCAGTAGCCTGCATGCGAGTATATGTTCCATTTACAGTCAAACATTTTGATGTACTCCAGGCTCAATTTTGATTCATCAAAAATCTGCGTAGTAGTACAGTCTGAAGATGCTCTTGCGCATTCGGTGTCAATTGAACAAAAATTATGGGAGGATATAGGTTTAATAAGTTTTACAATTTTTGAAGTGAGTGATGGATTGATAAGTTTAGATGTGTTCAATATTTTCTTATCTTCAGACATAATAGTGTAGGAGATGTTTCTTTACCTGCTTGATAGTTTCGACTGAGACTCCAATCTTCCTCAGAAGAGTCATTAGTCCTTAAATTAAATTCATTATAGACGTTGTAATGGAAATTTCTAATAAACACTTCAGAACACTTAGCAGTTGTCTTTTCAGTCATTTATTATAGTAGATCATATAAAAGATATATAAAATATACCTGCAAACACATACAGTTGGGGCCCACATGGGCCTCATTTGGGCTAGGTGGGCTTCGGCTGGGCATGGGCTTCGAGTGGGCTTTGTTGTTGGGCCCCACATGGGCAATGGGTGGGCATTAAATGGGCTAAATTAAGCATGGGCAATAAGTGGGCTTTGTTGTTGGAGCCCACATGGGTAATAGGTGGGCAGTAGATGGGCTAAACTAGATGGGCTATAAGTGGGTTCCAGCAAGGCTCCAATTCAATTTCAATTCAATTCAATTCAAAAACACAAAGAATTTTACTCTCATACCTACCAGTTGAGATATAATAAAATAATCTTTAAAAAAAACCCGTGAAATTAATTACAATTAAAAATAAAATTTCTCAATTTTAGAGCATAACAGATAAAGTTTGCTATAACCTAAAAGAAAACAACTGTTATGATTGGCTTTTGTTCTCTCTCACACTCTTGTAACAGAGAACAAAAGCCAATCATAACAGTTCTTACAAAAGTACCCGCATCTGTTCTATTTTATCAAAAGCACATGTTCAACGTCGCTGCACTTCAAAAATATGTTTCTCTTTCGTATCGGCTTTTTTACTCAAAGCGAGACGAAGCTTCGGGCGCCATCTTATTTTCTGCTTTTTTGGTGACCACCCACTCTCATCCCTGGTTAGAAGAGCGTCTGGACAAGCACGTGTGTGGCTGAACAAAAGGTTGGTAAAATCTCATCTCATCTCATTATCTCTAGCCGCTTTATCCTTCTACAGGGTCGCAGGCAAGCTGGAGCCTATCCCAGCTGACTACGGGCGAAAGGCGGGGTACACCCTGGACAAGTCGCCAGGTCATCACAGGGCTGACACATAGACACAGACAACCATTCACACTCACATTCACACCTACGGTCAATTTAGAGTCACCAGTTAACCTAACCTGCATGTCTTTGGACTGTGGGGGAAACCGGAGCACCCGGAGGAAACCCACGCGGACACGGGGAGAACATGCAAACTCCACACAGAAAGGCCCTCGCTGGCCCCAGGGCTCGAACCCAGGACCTTCTTGCTGTGAGGCGACAGCGCTAACCACTACACCACCGTGCCGCCGGTTGGTAAAATCATTCTGCATAATAATACGAGTATAGACGCTAGGCTTTGGCAATAACTAACTTTTTTTTACTGTTAACCAAAAGGACTCCTCACGTCTTGGGATTTTTTTTGTTTGCAATTTATCTGAGCACTTGCAGCTATTACCTGTGGATGAGTTGAAAACAAAAATGGCTTTGTTGCCATTCAAGACTGGATACGTGGCATTGCCACTCTTGCACTAAAGTGCTGTTTATTTTTTATTTATATGTGTATTTGTTTTTTTTTAAAGTATGTTACCTTTCGCTGTAGTGGAGTTTTCAAATCACGGACTGGCAGTTATAGCAACCAAATGGTTTACTGGGCCTGAGGAGGATGAATGCTATTGGTCACCAGCAAAAGATGAACTCGACAAGGGCAGCCATAAAGCAAAAGGACCCTTGCACTGACTGGGTGACACACAAAGTGACCGTGAAGAGAAAAGCTGGTAATGTGCCCATGTGTATTTTGTATTATATTATCTTACAAGATGAGTTCATTGTAGATTTTGTTTAAAGGTGCACTATGAGTTCCTGCATTATCACTTCCGTTGACGTTCCATGTAAATACCTAAAATGCTATGCTATACGAAACGGTACTCTCAAATTCCAGCAACTAAATCAACTTTGCTCACTGCCCCCACCAATATGTGCACACTCACTAACCCCCACCCCCTCCCCTGACCATGTTGTTGATTGGCTGGAAGTGGTTTGTTATGTTTTGGTGCACAGCCTGTGCCCCTAGTGTTTGTTTGATGTGTACAACACGGGCACAGATAGAGGGGGGGACGGGGGGGATTCGTCCCACCCAGATTTAAATTCACCTCGCTCGGTCCCCCCACTTATAGGGAGGAAAAAACGTCTATGCTGTCTTTCTTTGCATAAGGCAAACCTCACGGAAAAATCAAAAGACTAATTACCATTCGGAGGTGCACAGCAGTATATAGTTGCAACTGCAACCTGTGCAGTCTGCGCGAGCTCGAGCTTGGTTGCTATGGTTACCCACAAGTTTGACAGGCATATCGGGGACAGCTCCTTCTAGTTCAGGACCCCAACACAGCATGATGAAGGGTGCCAAAAGGCAGAAAACGACTGCATCGTTTTTTCAAAAAAAAAAAAACGACTGTAAGTAAACTGTGCCTTACTTTATCATATCACCTTGCAATTTTTTGATAGTCTGTTCAAAGTAATGTCGTAGTGAAAGTAAAATCGTAAGGAGTAGAGATATGCCTTTCTGGTAGCCTCCTTCTTTCGGTGGTAGCCTGTAGATACAGTGCTCAGAAGGCAGTTTTAATGTTTAATCTGGCGTTCCCTGCCATCATTTCAGCGAGCATATTGTTTCATAAGGAAACTTTGCGAAGAGTTGTTGACTGACTGCCGCTCACGCAACACACAGGCATAGTTAGAAAGTCAGGATGCACTGGTTTACACTTTACACACACACACACACACACGTGTAGCCCAGCCTCTCGCTATGTTTAACAGTTGGAACTTAGCGGTTTTAAAACTAGTTTTGCAGTTTTGCAATTTCTGTGCGTGATGATAATGTGTAAACTTTGGATTTCCATAGGCTATGTTAAAATGTTATCATTGTCCTGGCCTGCAGGTGACCCCAAACTTTTGAACAGTTGTGTGTATATATATATATATATATATATATATATATATATATATATATATATACACACACACACACACACACACACACATATATACACAAAATGGAATAATTTGCTGACAGCTCAGTCCCCCCCAGTTCAAAAATCCTATCTGCGCCCCTGGTGTACAACCCCCTTGTTGCCTCCCAAGACAAGTTTTTTTTTTTGTTGTTTGTTTGTTTGTTTGTTTTCTTCTTCAAATTTTTCATGGGAGCCCTGTGATGACCTGGCGACTTGTCCAGGGTGTACCCCGCCTTTCGCCCGTAGTCAGCTGGGATAGGCTCCAGCTTGCCTGCGACCCTGTAGAAGGATAAAGCGGCTAGAGATAATGAGATGAGATGAGATTTTTCATGGGGGCTGGCAGAAAACTGATCAAGGGGAGTTGCTCTACGGTTCGATACAAAAAAATGAAATTGTGTTAAAAACCATGCAAGAACTCATTTTCCACCTTTAATTTTGCTCTGAATGAAACTAATTGCCACTGATTTGTCTGTCTCCCACAGCAACATATGAAATTGCTCGCTCAAAGTTAGTGGAATATGAACAGAATACAGATGTATCAACCGAGCCTGAGTCTACAGAGAATATGGGCAGGGGGAAGCGCAAAAGGAGGTGAGGCTATTTGAATTATAGAGAACAGTAGAATGAACAAATATATGATTAATTAATAAATAATAATAAATGTAATCACTTAAAGTAACAAGGGGGAAAGTGAGAACAACCATCACATTTTTGCAAATATTCTGTTAAATCTTTTCATGGGACAGCACTAGAAATTAAACATACAACTTAAAGAAGGCAGTGTACAGCTTGTATAACAACAGAAATTTGTAGTCTTCTGAAAATCTCAACGTAATGTTAATGCTGAAACAGCTGGAAACTAAATTAAGTACACCCCACAGCGAACATGTCCTAATTATGCTCATACATACTGTCAATATTTTGTGTGAGCACCATTATTATGAACTGCCTTAACCTGTATGGTCTTGAAATTCACCAAAGATGCACTGGTTTCTACTGTAATCCTTTCCCACTCCTTTGTGATGACATTTCAGAGCAGGTGGATGTTAAGACACCTTGTTTTTCTCTAACTTCCGCTTTAGGATGTGCCACAGGTGCATACATGTCAACCTATACGGAATGTCCATATTTTATACGGATTTGATTCAATAAACGTAGTATACGGGCGTATAAATAAAGTTATACGGATTCTTTAAAAAAACTTCAATATTTATTTAGAGCTATAATCAATTCCCACGATGATAAAAGAGCGCATAACATTTACAAACATACTGTACACCACAGACAGCCAGTAAAGAGTCTTATGAAATCGCGCGTTATCTTGTGGTAGCGAGACTTCGTTCCACTTTTGATCATGCGCACACCGCATTGCGAGAATCCCGCCAACCGTGAAGTCATAGACATATAAACAGAGACGCTGCCTTCTGCGTAGAATCATACGTCATCCTCGCCGCCATATTGGGTGTGGCAAAGTGGAGATTCTTCAACCGTCTCTGGTATAGCGTCTAGACAGTAGCCAAGTATAAAGATGCCTCATTCATGTGCTGCGTTTAACTGTACCAACAGGTTTACCGTCCAAACGAGATCACATGGGATTACCTTTCACAGGTGAGACTGGAAAAATACTTTTCATTGTATTTGGTCATTATAACGTAATTTTACGAACAGATTTTCCTGACTTTGTGGCTAATATGAAGTTTTGCGCATAATAGCCGCTCGGTGAAACCTGTCTCCAAACAGGGAAGTATTTCCTTCGTAACTATGCTGATAACACTTTGTGTTTTTGTCAAACATTGGAGCTTTGTATTCATTCTGAAGGTTTATTGTTATTAATATTGAATAAAAAGTAACTGGGATATATCATTGTTAATTATCATTCAAATTTTAGGTAAATTATTTTAATTTGCATCTTGTACGGATTTTATAAGGGAAATACGGATTTTGGAGGTTGGTTATACAGGTTTGATTGACCAAAGGTTGACATGTATGCAGGTGCTCAATTTGTCACTAACTTAAACTTATGAAAACTGTTTTTTAAATTTTATTTTTCCTTTATACAAGTTAATGCTTTAGTTAAAGTAGTTATAGTTTAACTGAAATGCTTTAACTTATTAATTGTGCTTGATTTATTATACATGTTTAGGCAAGTGGTCATGTCCAGCGAGGCTGAAGATGAGGATGATGACGATATCAACAATCGGGCATCTCCATCACCTCTGAGGCCTCCATCTACTCTGAGATGTATGCAGACCCCCCTTCTCCCCCCCCACGGGTCTCTGCAGACCCCCCTCCACCCACCCACAGGTCTCTGCAGACCCCTCCACCCACCCACAGGTCTATACAGACCCCTGCACCCCCTGCTCCCACCCACGGGTCTTCAACCCCAAGACGAGACATTCGGGATAGCATGTTTGTTCGCATTTTGACCCTCCTTGAGGAGGTGAAAGACACACAGAGGAACCATGGGAGGATTCTCCAGGCACTTCTCCAAGATCAACACAACATTGCCAACCCCGTTTGTTCTACTCCAGAGGGTTTCCCCCTCAAGACGGTTCATGAAGTCGACTGCATGGAAGAAAAACTGGCAAACCCCACCTTCATGTCAGAACTGGTATGTATGTTAAATGTATTACAGTATGTGGACTGAATCAACCTGTTGCCCTGTTGTTTCACGTTGCCAAGTGCTGTTGAAAGTTAGTTATGAGAACAGTGTGAAAGAGTGGTCTGCACACTGGGTATACGCTTCAAAAACACTTTATTATTTAACTATAAGGCAACATTTCGATCCACTAGTGCATAGGTGGCCAACCCGCGGCTCGCGAGCCGCATGCGGCTCTTTGCCTGGTGTCATGCGGCTCTCACCTTCACGTCCAAGTTGGTGTTCGTTTGTGGTTTTATGTGCGTTTTCGCTTCACTGCAGTTAATTACGGTTATTTTATTAAAGGTGCTTCGCTTGGTTTCATTACGGTATTTTCACATCATGACAAATGCGCAGGTGCGTGAGATGATATGCTAAATTCTCCTACAAGTAGCACTTCTCCTGCTGTGTGTATATGTGTGTACATTTGAGTATGTGAATGTGTGCTGATGTGAATTCAGATACACTACAGGCCAAAAGTTTGAACATACCTTCTCATTGAAGTAGCGGGTGACCGTTTGTGATGCTAACTGCGTGTGTGAGTATTGTACTATCCCTGCTGCTGAGGCTTGGGATACGCGCTGGGCGCGCAAGCCTGAGTAGTGGGTGAGTGCTCATTCAGTTTTGATGCCTTGAGTGAGAGTAGAGTATACTGTAAGTGTAAATAGTCATGAGAACACAGAACACATTGAATGAGAAGGTGTGTCCAAACTTTTGGCATGTAGTGTATATACATTATGTATTTGTTCATTTGTTTTCCAGTTATCAATTTGTGTGTGCGCGTGTGTTCTTCTTTCAAAAATTTGAGCATTGTATTATATTTTATCTATATTTGCACTTGCACTGATCACTGTTCCCAGTGCCTATGGAGCTTGTACTGTTTGAGGAAATTAAATTAGCACTTTGTAATTTCCATTTTCCGACTGACTGTATTTATTTGAATACTTATTTATTTGAATGCAGGTCTTGTGCAGGTCATGCAATTGAGAATTCAAGCTGAATCAAAATGGCTTTTGCATTTTCGATGTTAAACAGGTAACTCCAAAATGCACTAGAATACAGGAAATTGCATCTAAGAAATCCAAAATTTTTCGGGGGAGGCCCCCTGGAACCCCCCCAATGGGGGGAATCCCCACATGTAAACAATGTCTGCCTTTGTGCCCCACCTACAATTTTCTTCACCAGTCGCCACTGTTGAAAATGATTGGCCTGTGGTCTTGGTACTGCAGTAAATGTATCATTATCATGTTGGTGTGGGGCATTGGTTAAGTTGAAGTGTGACATCAATGTGTGTGTGTGTATGTGTGTCCGCGCGCGCAGAAGGAAGGGTAATATTTGTGTGCCCACGTTCATGTGCCGATGTGGCTCTTTGCCGTAACATAGTAAGAATTGTGGCTCTTGGGCTCCGACTGGTTGGCCACCCCTGCACTAGTGGGATCTTCCCACTCTTTCACACTGTATCTACTATGTGCACACCCTAACTTTCAAATATCCATGCATCTGGCAGTTCTTTCATGTTGAGAGGTTTACTCCAGTGAGGAATATAGATTGACCTGCCTTGTATTGCCTTTGTTCCCTCTCAGATTGCAGCTGTGGCGGACATTGGAGGGGGCACTGTTGACGGGGCCATGAGAAGGATGATGGCGTTCCTCATTGACCACAACCTATCCAGACAGTACAACTTCGTGGGGAGAAATGGCAAGACAGGATTCAAGCCCCTCAAGCTGTTTGAAGTAATTTATGGTAGGTGTGCATATAGATAATGTTTAAGTTGTACAATATTAGAAATAGATCATAATACCAAACATGTTTATTGAACTGTAAAGGCAACTACAGGTGTGTGTAAGGGTGGGCATAGGTGATGTCTGGGGTGTAATAGTTAGGAATGCAACGGTTCTTGTTTTTTTATTGAACTGAATGACCCCCCCCCACAGCTCAATACGCAGACATGAAACGTGATATTTCGATATGTTATTAAAATATTACTCCGCTACACAGTTTTCCTAAACTTAGAATAGAATGCCTTTTATTGGAAACAAATAACGGCTAGAAACATTTCACTTACTGTAATGTCTGATGAATCTATTTAATGTATGAGCTTCGCCTTATACATTGAATTACTGAAATTAAAGGAGAAGTTTGGTATGAATCAGTCATTAGCCCGGTTGTTTGAGGTCAACAAGTGCTGTCAGGAAAAAGAACAAGAAAATGTGATGCAACATAGACTGCATACATACAGATAACCTTCAATGAACCTTAACAACTGGGCTATTGATTGATTCACACTAGATTTCTCCTTTAACAAACTTCCACAATATTCAATTTTTTGAGAAACTCTGCTTCTGCAAACCTGGCTGAGAGTTGTCACATGAAGTAAGTCACTGCTACATTTGTGCCTTGCAGGAGCCTTGAAGAAGAATGCAATGACCAGTCAGATCACCAGAAAGGACGTAGAGAAGGCGGTCTCAAAGTGACTGATTGGTGCTAGGGACCGGGGGGGGCAATCGACAGGCCCGTCAGGCCAGAGAGGCAGCCCCTCAGGAAATTTAAATTGTTTTTTTTTTTTTTTTCAGTGATTTCTGTAATAAAAACTTAGTTTTTATTTTTTGTAAAGAGCAATAAAAAAGTAATTGTATTACTAGTCTTTTTGTCATTGTTGTTTGTGTAAAGAACTGTACTATGGGCTGACTGTAAAATAAGCCCCCATAATAGTTATTACCTTAAAGGGTACAATCAAGGACCCATAATGAGCCCACATGGGCCCACTCAGTGTGGGCCCCAGATGGGAGAAACCTGGGTTGCCCAAGTGGGTTTTAGCTAGGGCCCATGTGAAACCCACCTTCAGCCCAACTGGGCTTGCCCACATGGGGCCACCATGGAACCCCCGGACAAAACTGACTGGAGCCCAGCTGGGCAGCCCATATCCAACCCATATGGGCCCCACAAGGGTGTGTTGACAGGGAAGAATAGAAGAAGACACCACTTCTGATGATGTCGAGAGTACGCGCACTCTGAGTTGTGTTTTAGGAATGTTACCTATTATACTCTGAAAGCATTCGCTCACTGCTTGTGTCTTCACGTGATTGGCTCAAGATTTTCTCTGAAGCTCTGTTAAAGCGTGCACCTGGTGTGCTCTGGTATGTGCAGGCAGATGTGAGTTAGGGAGAGCTCAAGCTCCCTGCTTATCACCACCGAGGTCAGGAAAGGTGGTTAGATCATGAGAAGATGCGTAGTTAGGACGAACTCAAGCACCCTGCACATTACCACCAAGGCCACAGAAAAGCAATTACAACATTGGAAAAAAAATAAATAAAACATCTTTCTCAGTATATTAGGCCACTTGAGCTCAACACACAGAGAATAGGAATGTTCATCCATAAAAATTCCCTCACAATGTGAACTTAAAATCATTGTTTTATTTTATGGCCTTGGTGCCCTGGCTTTTGGCCTTCGTGCCCTCAAAAAATTGACAGCACAAAAGGCCAAGTGGCCTTGCCCCTAAAATGATGAAATTCCAGGCCTGATCTTGGATGAATAGTTTAAAAGTAATGACTTATGGAAGTTAGGTCCGTTTTCTGTAGCATGCGTTTCAACTGAAATTGGGGCCACGCCCCTTTTTAAAAGCCCCTATATCTCAGAAACTAATGAAGGTACAAGCCTAAAATTTTGTACACTATTTATTGGGCACACTGACAATATTTCCAGAAAGTATGAAGCAAATCTGAGACGGTCAGTGGCGAACATTTTTCTAAATCTGGTGATTTGGGGCGGAATTACCCTAAAATAATTTATGCATTTATTTTACCTCTGTTAGAACCCGAGAAGTGATGTTTTACAATGAGAACAATGTTTGCTACAAAGTAATAAACTTTTATAAGGCAAATAGAGTAAACACATAAAAAATAGAAATAAACACAAATATAGAAATAATATTTTACAGCAATGTCTTGAAAAAAATTGTGATAATAAAATGGGGCCCTCACATAATGTATGTTTTACACAGCAGTGTTTTTAGTGTGATGTTGTTTTGGGGAGAAAAACACTGCACTTCCTTGTTTAACCTTGTATTTCCTCTAAATTTCATACTGTATAGCACCATGTCATCACCCGTGCACCATGAAAAGTACTGTCACACTGGTGAGACATGACTATAGTATTTTAGTCTTCACACTCAAGACTCTGGAGTCCTTCAGTGACTCAGCGGTCATTTCTTTTAATGATGCAGCGTTTAAGGGTCATTTGTTCATGATGCAATGCCTTAAAGCTAGCAGTATCTAATCACAGCATGTAGTTGGAAGCAAGAGCTCTCTGTCATTAAGACGGTTCTTTAGGATGGTGCTTTATTTACAGAAAGAGAACAAAAAGTGTCTGGTTTAATCTTGTTAACAGTGAGGATCACACTGACTATACTAACTATAACAGTTACCTTTGGACATTGTCATAATTTCTGTTTTTTTTTAATGTGTTATAGTGCAATGGAAGGACTGGAGGCGCAGGGGCATAGCTATCATTTTAGAAGTGAGGGGGACAAATTGTTCAGAGGTCTACTGAGTGATTTATCATCCTCTCGCATTCAATTGCACCTCTCCTTAGCAGCTAAAGAACCACATAACCACAAACAGCACAGCACCAGGGAACCGACTTTAGTTCTTTAAAATGATATACTATCAAAATCTAAAGTCAAAATCTATAAATCTATGAAGTAAAATTTATAAATAGAATTAAGAATAGTAGTAGTGACATAGCTAATTATATTCTCTTCTCACCTGTGACCCTGCATAATCATCCCTGTTGGCCTCTGGTCCACTGTCTCCTCTCTCACCCTGCTCTTTCTATTGTGGCAATAAAGATTAAAAAATATGTGGAAAGCAACATTTTGAAATAGAATTAGGAATACAGTAATAATCAGCAAATTAATGTACTTCAAACTTTAACTACCACAAAAATAAATTAAATCTTTATAAAAATAACAGTCAAAGGAACACAAATACATTTCTTATTTTCTACCCAGAAGTGAGTAATCTTAGAGTAGCCAAAATAGTAATGTTACTCAAGTAAGAGTATTGTTACTTTAGAATAATATTACTCAAGTAAAAGTAAAACGTATTTTGCAACAAAACAAGTCTTAAGAGTACAATTTATCCAAAAAGTTACTCAAGTAAATATAACGGAGTAAATGTAACTAGTTACTACCGCCTCTAAGTTAGCTAGCTAGCTTAACTAACTAAATTGACATCTATTTGTCATCTTTTAGCTAAACATTATTTATATTCAACAGCATTACTCAACTTGCATGGTTTGTTTGGAAAAAACTGTCTAAAGTCTTTAGCCTCTTAGCTGGTTTGCTGAACATACAGAAGCGCTGCCCAGATCTGAATCACACCAAAGAGACTCATACAATATTTTCTAAAGCGTCTCTGATCACACACGACAGCGGGGTTTGTTTGCCGCCTTAGCTCCGCCTGCTCATGATGCTTTTAGAGGCGGCTCGGAAAAACGCGTTTCCACATGTTAAAAATAAATTGAGTGGTTGTAATGGCTGTAAAAAGTGCAGGGGACAGAGGGCACAAATACGGGAAGTGCGGGGGACATGTCCCCCGCGTACCCCGCGTCTGCTACGCCCATGCTGGAGGTAGAATTTGAAGTATCTGGAGTGTGTTGTCTGCTCAGTAAAAGCAGGACATTATGAGACCAACTACAAACCCCATTTCCAGAAAAGTTGGGGTATTTTCCAAAATGCAGTAAAAACAAAAATCTGTGATTTGTTAATTCACATGAACCTTTATTTAACTGACAAAAATACAAAGAAAAGATTTTCAACTGTTTTACTGACCAACTTAATTGTATTTTGTACACAGACATGAAGTTAGAATCTGATGCCTTCATCACTCAAAAAAAAAAGTTGGGCCAGAGGCAAAATAAGACTGAAAAGTTCATAGGATATTCAAGTCACACCATTCTGGAAGATTCCACAATAAGCAAGATAATTGGTAACATGATTGGGTATAAAAGGAGCAGCACCAAAGGCTAAGTTTTTGCAAGCAAGGATGGGGCTTGGCTCACTCCTTTGTGCTAAAATTCCTGAGATAATTGTTATTCAATTCAAAAAAGAACATCTCAATGAAAGATCGCAGAGAATTTAGTTCTTTCAAAATCTGTGGTACATAATATTGTGAAAGGATTCAGGGAATTCGGAGACATCTCAGTGTGTAAAGGGCAAGGTCGGAAACCATTACTGAATGTGTGTGACCTTTGGGCCCTCAAGCAGCACTGCCTGAGAAATCATCATGCTAATGTGACAAATATAGCCACATGGGCTCGGGAGTACTTCAGAAAACTGTTGTCACTTTACACAGTCCGCCGCTGCATCCAGAAATGTAAACGGAAACTGTATTACGCAAGGAGGAAGCCATTCATCAATTCTATGCAGAAACACTGCTGAGTTCTCTGGGCCAGAACTCATTTCAGGTGGTCCAAAAGACAATGGAAATGTGTGCTGTGGTCAGACGAGTCCACATTTCAGCCTGTTTTTAGGAAAACCGGATGTTGAGTTCTCAGTACCAAAGGTGAACACAACCATCCAGTCTGTTATCAGAGAAAGGTGCAAAAGCCATCTGTGATGGTATGGGGGCATCAGTGCCCAGGGCATGGGTGAGTTCTCATTCTCATCTCATTATCTCTAGCCACTTTATCCTTCTACAGGGTCGCAGGCAAGCTGGAGCCTATCCCAGCTGACTATGGGCGAAAGGCGGGGTACACCCTGGACAAGTCGCCAGGTCATCACAGGGCTGACACATAGACACAGACAACCATTCACACTCACATTCACACCTACGGTCAATTTAGAGTCACCAGTTAACCTAACCTGCATGTCTTTGGACTGTGGGGGAAACCGGAGCACCCGGAGGAAACCCACGCGGACACGGGGAGAACATGCAAATTCCACACAGAAAGGCCCTCGCCAGCCCCGGGGCTCGAACCCAGGACCTTCTTGCTGTGAGGCGACAGCGCTAACCACTACACCACCGTGCCGCCGCATGGGTGAGTTGCATGTGTGTAAAGGTACCATTGACACGGAGGCGTATATTGGGATTTTAGAGAGACATATTCATCAAGGCAGCATCTCTTCCTGGGAAGTCCATGCTTATTTGAGCAGGACAGTGCCAGGCCTCATTCTGCATGGGCTATAACAATGTGGCTTTATGGATACAGAGTGCGTGTGCTTGACTGGCCTGCTGCCTGTCCAGATCGGTCTCCTATTGAGAAAGTATGGCCCATTATGAAGAGGAGAATCGGACAACAGCAACCATGGCTTGTTGAGCAGCTGAAGTCTTGTATCAAGCAAGAATGGACAAAAATTCCTTTTGCAAAACTGCAACAATTAGTATCCTCAGTTCCCATATGATTAAAAAGTGTTATTAAAAGAAAAAGTGATGTAACATAATCATAATAATGCCTCTGTCCCAGCTTTTTTGAGTGTTTTAGGCATCAAATTTTACCTTCAGCTATATTTATAAAAATACAATTAAATTGGTCTGTAAAACTATTGAAAATCTTTTCTTTGTACTTTTGTCAGTTAAATAAAGGTTCACGTGAATTAATAAATGACAGATTTTTGTTTTTATTGCATTTTGGAAAATATCCCAACTTTTCTGGAAAAGGTTTCCATATCTGGATGAGATATGGTTACTTGGACATATGTTAATAATGTTTCAGGAGAACATCTATAGTAATTATAATTGATTAGTGAGTTACAAGTGATGTTGCTATAAATCACAGTGATGAGAGCATCTTCATGATTTTAATACTAGCTGATTGTTTTACTCTTTTTGTCTTAGTGCAGTGTGTTGCACTGCTGCCTCACATCGCTGCTTCAGTCCTGAGCTTGTAATGCTGTCTGTGTGGTGCTTTTGTATGTTTTCTTCCTGTTTTCATGTGGGTTAATAAATATGTCCAGCTTTGACTTTTGCTAATCCCTGCTTTCTCTAATGTAAAATTCATTTTAAAAAAAGCCTTTATGACATGAATGTGTGTGTGGAGAATGGGTTGCCACAATTACCATATTTCTTTCATACAACCCCAATTCCAAAAAAGTTTGGACACTGTGTCAAACATAAATAAAAAAAAAAGAATGTGAAGATTTGCAAATCATGAAAATCATGTATTTCATTGAAAATGGTACAAAGACAACATATCAAAGGTTGAAAATGAGAAATGTAATTGTTTTTTAAAAAATATATGCTCATTTTGAATTTGATGTCAGCAACACGTTTCAGAAAAGTTGGGACAGGGACAACAAAACACATGACTGGGTATAAAAAGCATATCCCAGAAAGGCAGGGTATCTCAGAAGTAAAGATAGAGAGGGGTTCACCGCTCTGTGAAAGACTGTGTGGGCGAACAGTGCAACAATTTAAGAATAACGTTTCTCAGCGTAAAACTGCAAAGAATTTGGGGATCACATCATCTATGGTACATAATATCATTAAAAGATTCAGAGAATCTGGAGAAATCTCTGTATGCAGGAGACAATGCTGAAAAGTGACATTGGATGCCTGTGATCTTCAGACCCTCAGGAGACACTGTATTACAGTAAAAGAAGACACGTGTCTGTAGTGGAAATCACTGTACGGGCTCAGGAACATTTTAGAAAACCATTGTCTGTGAAAACAGTTCATTACTGCATCCACAAATGCAAGTTAAAACCAGATATAAACAATATCCAGAAACACCACCACCTTCTCTGGGCCCGAGCTCTTTTACAATGGACTGAGGCAAAGTGGAAAATTGCCCTGAGGTCTAACAAATCAAAAGTAGAAATTCTTTTTAGAAATCATGGACACCACGTCCTCCGGGCTAAAGAGGAGAGGGATCTGGCTTGTTCTCAGTGCACAGTTCAAAAGCCAGCATCTGTGATGGTATGAGGGTGCATTACATGTCCCCATCACATGTCATGGGTAGCTTGTACATCTGGGAAGGCATCATTAATGCTGAATGACACGTTTCAGAGCAATATGCTGCCATCCAGACAAAATCTTTTTCAGGGAAGGCCTTCCTTCTTTCAGCAAGACAATGCCAAACTGCTTCCTGCACATATTAAAACTGCATGGCTCTGTAGTAAGAGTCCAGGTGCTAAACTGGCCTGCCTGCAGTCCAGACTTGTCTCCCATTTAAAACATTTGGCGCATTATGAAGTGCAAAATATGACAAAGGAGATCCCAAACTGCTGAGGAACTGAAACTGTATATCAAGCAAGAATGGTACAACATTTCTCTTTCAAAACTACAGTGGTAAAACACAGGTACAGTGCCTTGAAAAAGTATTCATACCCCTTGAACATTTTCACATTTTTCCACCTTACAACCACAAACATAAAAGTTTTTTATTGAGATTTTATGTGATAGACCAACACAGAGTAACACATAATTGTGAAGTGAAACGAAAAATTATAAATGGTCTTCAAAATTTTAAACAAATAAAAATCTGAAAAATGTGGTGTGCATTAGTATTCAGCCCCCTGTACTCTGATACCTCTAAATACAATCCAGTGCAATCAATTGCCTTCAGAAGTCATCTAATTAGTTAATAGAGTCCTACTGTGTGTAATTTACTCTCAGCATAAATACACTTGTTCTGTGAAGGCCTCAGTGGTTTGTTAGAGAACACTGAAGAACAAACAGCATCATGAAGACCAAAGAACTCACCAGACAGGTCAGGGATAAAGTTCTGGAGAAGTTTAAAGCAGGGTTAGGTTATAAAAAAATATATATATATCCCAAGCTCTGAACATATCAAGAAGCACTGTTCAATTCAAAAATGGAAAAAGTATGGCACAACTGCAAACTTACCAAGACATGTCCGTCCACCTAAACTGACAGAGCGAGCAAGGAGAGCACTGGTCAAAGAAGCAGCCAAGAGGCCCATGATCACTCTGGAGGAGCTGCAGAAATCCACAGCTCAGGTGGGAGAATCTGTGCACAGGACAACTATAAGTCGTACACTCCACAAACCTGGCCTTTTTGGAAGAATGGCAAGAAGAAAGCCATTGTTGAAAGACAGGCATAAGAAGTCCCGTTTGCAGTTTGCCAGAAGCCATGTAGGGGACACAGCAAACATGTGGAAGAAGGTGCTTTGGTCAGATGAGACCAAAGTTGAAATTTTTGGCCTAAATGCAAAGCACTATGTGTGGCGGAAAAGTAACACTGCTCATCACCCTGCACACACCATCCCCACTGTGAAACATGGTGGTGGCAGCATCATGCTATGGGGATGCTTTTCTTCAGCAGGGACAGGGAAGCTGGTCAGAGTTGATGGGAAGATGGATGGAGTTAAATACAGGGCAATCCTGGAAGAAAACCTGTTGGAGGCTGCAAAAGACTTGAGACTGGGAAAGAGATTCACCTTCCATCAAGACAATGACCCTAAACATACAGCCAGAGCTACAATGGAATGGTTTAGATCAAAGAATATTCATGTGTTAGAATGACCCAGTCAAAGTCCAGACCTAAATCCCATTGAGCATCTGTGGCAAGACTTGAAAATTGCTGTTCACAGATGCCCTCCATCCAATCTGGCTGAGCTTGAGCTATTTTGCAAAGAAGAATGGGCAAAAATTTCAGTGTCTAGATGTGCAAAGCTGGTAGAGACATACCACAAAAGACTTGCAGCTGTAATTGCAGCAAAAGATGGCTCTACAAAGTATTGACGCAGGGGGGCTGAATACTAATGCACATCACGTTTTTCAGATTTTTATTTGTTTAAAATTTTGAAGACCATTTATCATTTTCGTTTCACTTCACAATTATGTGCTACGCTGTGTTGGTCTATCACATAAAATCTCAATAAAAACTTTTAAGTTTGTGGTTGTAAGATGGAAAAAATGTGAAAAAGTTCAAGGGGTATGAATACTTTTTCAAGGCACTGTAATTATTGTGTGTGTGTGTGTGTGTGTGTGTGTGTGTGTGTGTGTGTGTGTGTGTGTGTTATGAGCCTCATAATGACATCAAATTGTAACAGACACACAACCTACATGCGAGTGTAGATGTTTAAATAGCTAAATATCCAAATTTAAACTGAATCTGAAGAAAAACTGAATTCCAAATAGCTTCCTTTGGTCACTACATGGGCTGAAACAGTAATCATTTATACTAGTTTCATACTGATTCACTTAAGTAGGAGTTAGAGAGCCATGTGGAATGAAGCCAGTTTTTTGGTTTAGTTACATTGGCTATTGTAATTGTAATACTGATTGTGCACAAGGCAAAAATCACTCCATACCCTGCATAAAGTTTCTGTCTAATCCTCAATGTGACAAATGCTCAGTCCAAAATTGTTGAAGACCATAAAACTCAATGATGAAGAGCATAAGCAAGGGATCATTTGATTTACAAACAGGGTTGCGAGAGGAACTCAGAATCTCTTCACTTGTTTCATTCATTATTTCCAAATTATTGTTAAAATTGTTGAAGATGGAGTTCGTCTGCTAATATTTTGAGATATTGCTAGACAAGCCATGTTATTCAGATGTTATAGTAGTTTTTAAAAATTCTTTTGGACAAGGCTGGGGGTCACAGAAAATAGTTGATATCTATTTGGGGTAGAATTCTTGGCATAAGACTGAATCATAGTCCTGTAGTTAATCTGATAATACTGACAACTTGAATAGAGATATAACATATAGAGGATGGCGGCACGGTGGTGTAGTGGTTAGCACTATCACCTTACAGCAAGAAGGTTCTGAGTTTGAGCCCAGTGGCCGACGGGGGCCTTTCTTTGTGGAGTTTGCATGTTCTCCCCGTGTCTGCATGGGTTTCCTCCGGGTGCTCCGGTTTCCCCCACAGTCCAAAGGCATGCAGGTTAGGCTAATTGGTGGCTCTAAATTGACCATAGGTGTGAATGTGAGTGTGAATGGTTGTTTGTCTCTGTCAGCCCTGTGATGATCTGGCGACTTGTCCAGGGTGTACCCCGCCTCTTGCCCATAATCAGCTGGGATAGGCTCCAGCTTGCCTGCAACCCTGCACAAGATAAGTGGTTACGGATAATGGATGGATGGATATATAGAGGATATTACACAGTTGTGTGAAGATATGAAGTTTATCTTCGAGTGGTGAATAAATTCACGGGTGAGCAAAGTAAACTAGCATATTCTTACCATATTCTCAGTAGTTAATGTAAACACGGTGCATGTTTACCATCATGACCTTTGTGTAAAATCCATTAGTTCCATATAAATGCTGTTGCATATAAAGCTTTTAGGCACCATCTCCTCCATGTTGTAAGCCATTCTGCTGTGTTGCCAAACAAAATGAAGTGGAAATGTGAGCTGAGGAACTGCCTACTCTTGGTTATTATTGGTTTGTTTACCTGTATATCAGGAAAAACAGGAGGTACAGTACCAGTGAAAAGTTTGAACATAACTTTTAAATCAATTTTTTTTATTGCTATTAATTAAAAGACACTTCATGTCTTAAAGTAATGATGGATGTCGTTTCTCTTTACTTTGTTGAGCGGTTCTTGACAGACAGTTGTGGTCAGAAGTTTACATACAGTGACATGAATGTCATGGCAATATTTGGGCTTTCAATGATTTCTCTAAACTGTTCTTTTTCTGTGGCAGAATGATTGTACAGCATACAGCTTTAAAGAAACAAAAACAAAACTAGAATTCGGTGCACAATTTTCTTTGGGTTTTCTGAAATCAACACAGGGTCAAAAGTATACATACAAGGTCAAAAATTTACATACAGCACACCTAATATTTGGGTAAAATGTCTCTTCGCAAGATTCACTTTGACCAAACATTTTTGTTTACCATGAACAAGCTGCTGGCAGAATTCTGGTTGGATATTTCACAACTCTTCATGGTAGAATTGGTAGAGTTCAATTAAATTTCTTTTTTTTTTTTCTTGCCATGGACTTGACTTATAAGCATGGTCCATATATTTTCAATAGGGTTGAAGTCAGGACTTGTTTTAAGCTTAAATGTTAGCCTGCTTTATCCTCCACAACCAGCTCTGATGTGTGTTTGGGTTCTTTGTCCTGTTGTGACTCCCAATAATGTTCAAGTTTCCAGTGGTTTGAGGTTATGCTGAAGAATTCTGAAGTAGTCCACCTTCTTCATTATTCCATCCACTTTGTGCAATGAACCAGTTCCACTGGCAGCAAAACAGCCCCAGAGCATGATGAGCCTACTACCACCACCAGCTGGTGCAATGTCCCTCTGTACGTGGTGGTCATTGTGGCCAAACAATTCAATCTTTGTCTCATCTAACCATACAGCTTTCCTCCAGAAGGCTTTTTTCTTTGTCTGTGTGGTCAGCTTCAAACTTTAGTTAAGCTTGAAGGTGTCCATTTTGGAGCAGGGGGCTATTTCTTGGATAGCAGCCTCTTAGTCCATGACAATGTAAAACTCACTGAACTGTAGACAGTGATCCATCAGCTTCCAGTTCATGGCAGGGCTATGCCATTGTGGTTCCCAGGTTGTTCCTGACCATTCAAACCAATTTCCTTTCAGCTGAGGGTGACAGTTTGGGTTTTCTTGAAGGAAAGTGGCTTGGCAAAGTGACTACACCTCACAATAACTTGCATGCAATTGTTTGAACTGATCTTGGAATTTGCAGTTGTTTAGAAATGGCTCTAAGAGACATTACTGAGTTGTGTACATCTGTGATCCTCTTTCTCAGATCTGCACTGAGCTCCTTGGACTTTCCCATTTTACTGTGTGTTGGTCAATCCAGTGAGTGCTGTAAACAAACCCTTTTTATGAAGGCACAGAGAAGCTGCCAGCTGTAGTCAATCGTGATCACTAACAGGAAGTTAAGAGACCTCGGCCTTGGCAAGATAGACATTTTGGAAGTCTCAGCACCTCTGAATTAATAATCTAAGTGAGTGTACATAAATTTTTGACCCTATATGTATACTTTTGACCCTGCTTTGATTTGAGAAAACCCAAAGAAAATTGTGCACCAAATTCTAGTTTTTTTTTTAAATGTATGCTGTCACATTCTGTCACAGAAAAAGAACAGTTCAAAGAAATTACTGAAAGCCCAAATATTTGCCATGACATTCATGCCACTGTATGTAAACTTCTGACCACAACTGTAATATGGATCACTACATTTGTAGTATGAATAGGGCTAGTGACTGTATTTTTTATTATTTACCATTTGGTCTCAAATGCATTAAGAAGGCAAGAAATTCTCATCTCATTATCTCTAGCCGCTCCATCCCTCTACAGGGTCGCAGGCAAGCTGGAGCCCATCCCAGCTGACCACGGGCGAAAGGCGGGGTACACCCTGGACAAGTCGCCAGGTCATCACAGGGCCGACACATAGACACAGACAACCATTCACACTCACATTCACACCTACGGTCAATTTAGAGTCACCAGTTAACCTAACCTGCATGTCTTTGGACTGTGGGGGAAACCGGAGCACCCGGAGGAAACCCACGCGGACACGGGGAGAACATGCAAACTCCACACAGAAAGGCCCTCGCCAGCCCCGGGGCTCGAACCCAGGACCTTCTTGCTGTGAGGCGACAGCGCTAACCACTACACCACCGTGCCGCCCAGCAAGAAATTCATCCATTAATTAATTTTTGACCAGGCACGCCTGTTAATTGAAAAGCATTCCAGGTGACGACCTCATGAAGCTGGTTAAGGTAATGCTAATATTGTGCAAAGCATCATCAAGGTAAACACTGGATACTTTGAAGAATCTAAAATATGAAACATTGGATTTTACCATTCCATATAGACTGCATATGTTATTTCATAGTTTTGATGTCTTCAGTGTTGTTCTCCAATGTAGAAAAAGTAAAAATAATGAAAAAAAATCCTATGAATGAGTAGGGGTGTACAAACTTTTGACTGATACTGTAAACTAGTGACTTGAGTACAAAAATAATTAATTAAACAACTCTGCATGCAATGTCTAAGCATTTTTGGTGCAACTGATAAAAACGTGATTTCTCTGTTCAAAAACAAAAACAAAAACAAAAAAATCCGTTGAGACATTTTAATTATTTTCAACCTGTATCGGGATCAAGAGCCATGCCTTATAAAAAAAAAAGAAGTAGTATATTCAAGTGTGCTTCTTGTGTACTTCTTTTAAACTAAAACATAAGAGAGTATGCTTTCAGTTTACTTTTTATTTACTTATCAGCAATATACTTAATAAAGTTATACATAAGTATACTTGGCTTATGCTGAAAATTATATAGAAATGTCTCGGTATATTAAGCTTATACTTAAACTTTTGATCAACATATACTTAATAAAGTATATGTTGATAAAGTAATAAAGTTTTAAAATATTTGTGCCTTATGTTTGTGTACTCGCCCTGTAGTAAATTTTGATTTTGAAAGAAAATGAATACAACCCCGATTCCAAAAAAGTTGGGACGAAGTACAAATTGTAAATAAAAATGGAATGCAATAATTTACAAATCTCAAAAACTGATATTGTATTCACAATAGAACATAGACAACATATCAAATGTTGAAAGTGAGACATTTTGAAATTTCATGCCAAATATTGGCTCATTTGAAATTTCATGACAGCAACACATCTCAAAAAAGTTGGGACAGGGGCAATAAGAGGCTGGAAAAGTTAAAGGTACAAAAAAGGAACAGCTGGAGGACCAAATTGCAACTCATTAGGTCAATTGGCAATAGGTCATTAACATGACTGGGTATAAAAAGAGCATCTTGGAGTGGCAGCGGCTCTCAGAAGTAAAGATGGGAAGAGGATCACCAATCCCCCTAATTCTGCGCCCACAAATAGTGGAGCAATATCAGAAAGGAGTTCGACAGTGTAAAATTGCAAAGAGTTTGAACATATCATCTACAGTGCATAATATCATCAAAAGATTCAGAGAATCTGGAAGAATCTCTGTGCGTAAGGGTCAAGGCCGGAAAACCATACTGGGTGCCCGTGATCTTCGGGCCCTTAGATGGCACTGCATCACATACAGGCATGCTTCTGTATTGGAAATCGCAAAATGGGCTCAGGAATATTTCCAGAGAACATTATCTGTGAACACAATTCACCATGCCATCCGCTGTTGCCAGCTAAAACTCTATAGTTCAAAGAAGAAGCCGTATCTAAACATGATCCAGAAGCGCAGACGTCTTCTCTGGGCCAAGGCTCATTTAAAATGGACTGTGGCAAAGTGGAAAACTGTTCTGTGGTCAGACGAATCAAAATTTGAAGTTCTTTATGGAAATCAGGGACGCCGTGTCATTCGGACTAAAGAGGAGAAGGACGACCCAAGTTGTTATCAGCGCTCAGTTCAGAAGCCTGCATCTCTGATGGTATGGGGTTGCATTAAGTGTGTGTGGCATGGGCAGCTTACACATCTGGAAAGACACCATCAATGCTGAAAGGTATGTCCAGGTTCTAGAGCAACATATGCTCCCATCCAGACGACGTCTCTTTCAGGGAAGACCTTGCATTTTCCAACATGACAATGCCAAACCACATACTGCATCAATTACAGCATCATGGCTGCATAGAAGAAGGGTCCGGGTACTGAACTGGCCAGCCTGCAGTCCAGATCTTTCACCCATAGAAAACATTTGGCGCATCATAAAACGGAAGATACGACAAAAAAGACCTAAGACAGTTGAGCAACTAGAATCCTACATTAGACAAGAATGGGTTAACATTCCTATCCCTAAACTTGAGCAACTTGTCTCCTCAGTCCCCAGACGTTTACAGACTGTTGTAAAGAGAAAAGGGGATGTCTCACAGTGGTAAACATGGCCTTGTCCCAACTTTTTTGAGATGTGTTGTTGTCATGAAATTTAAAATCACCTAATTTTTCTCTTTAAATGATACATTTTCTCAGTTTAAACATTTGATATGTCATCTATGTTCTATTCTGAATAAAATATGGAATTTTGAAACTTCCACATCATTGCATTCCGTTTTTATTTACAATTTGTACTTTGTCCCAACTTTTTTGGAATCGGGGTTGTATGTTCTTAATCCTGAGTATCTGTTATTTTGTGAATTCTTACCTTTATAACTTCATTGTACCTTAAAGGGCATATCACGGGTAAATTCAGGAGCAAGATCAATGTAATTCTCCTATTTTATATTAAACTTTGGTCAAATATATGTCACATTTTGCATTTTGTGCAATTTTTTTTTTTACCTTGCACAATACCAGAAAAATTCAGTTGAAATCAAGCCATTTGAGGCGAATTGGTCCGCCTCTGAAAAAACTTAGCATTTGGATTTCCTGGCAAGCATTGATTTTCGTGACGTCACGTGCGGGATGCCTCCCTCTGAATCAGTGGCGGCTGGTAGTGTTTCAAACAGGGGAGGCTGGTCGGTTACGATATTTCCAGATTTTAAAAGAAAAAAACATCAATTTTGCCCATACTCTTGCCTCTGATCTGGCTGATTGTTGGCAGCGTCACAAACTGTGAAATAACAGGTTCTTTTGGCCCATTAGCCTACTGTCCAATATACATGATGGTGGTGTTGGGGGGAGGGGTATATTTTAACATTTTATATTTTAAAATTGTGGCATGTTGTTTAAAAATTGATCATTTTTGAAAGCAGCTCTTTGTCAGGAACCTCAGCAGTAGAGCTGGGGGCCACACATTTCATTCAATGACACTTTCCTTATATTTTACTTATTTTGACTGAGAAATGTTTTATTGACAATTTTGATAACCCTTCACTTTTAATCCAGGTCTGTAGTGTGAAATGTTCTCGGCTGTGCTTTTGTTTAAAAATGTTTTCCAAATTGTAGCTGTGTTTAATTCATATCCAGAAAAATATATATTCCAATATAATATACTCAGCATAAACATTTTAAATAGATTCTATATTTTTGGTCCATCCATGACATATTACTAAAGTAGCCTATTTACTGTTGTTGATGTGGGTCACTTGCTGTTAGCCAATTCACTTTCTCGTACCAGGAGAGCTGAAAGGAACGAGTATTATTCCCTACCTTTTTCAACAAGTCAATTTGAGGCGTTGGTCTACCCTGCTCTTTAATTTTAATTTTTTCCTCAAAAGGAAGACTGGCAAATGGCTTTGCCAAAATTAAATCAGCAATGCTTGGCATCCGTGTGCAGCTTTCTTGCTAGCTGACTAGCCCCCTCAAGTTCAAGTTCAGCCACTCAAATAAACGAAATTTCTGGAACTAAGATAGCAAACTTGACAACACTTTATTTACACTTTATTTACAATGAAAATATATACAAACTAAAAAAAGCTGGTAGAAACCGTATGTAATGAATGAAATCGAAATGTAAGCTGATCTCTTACAATACACCACAGCACTTGTGAATCCGCATGGGACTGAACTGAAATTCACCGCTGCCTGTCTATTTGAAACGAGCTGTCAATCAAAGAAAATATCCGTCCGCTTTCACCAATCACCAGTCTCCTTGCGGAAACTGCCATGTCCCTCCCATGTGAGGCTGGGAGTCCGTAGGTGGGCATTTTCGCAGTATTTGTCCAATACCCGTCTTGCATTTTGAGATTGAAAAGCGCAGAGCTCCCAAATGCCATTGAAGTCCACTGAGGCTGGGAGTCCATGAGACTCCGTGGGCGGGCATTTTCGCAGTATTTGTCCAATAATCGTCTTGCATTTTGATATTGAAAGCGCAGAGCTCCCAAATGCCATTGAAGTCCACTGAGGCTGTGCTGCATCGCGCTGTCACGAGGGGGAAAAACTCACGCACACATTAAAGTTATAAGGGAATGATTTCGCACTGTAGTTGGGTTGAGCACACATATTTCTATGATTCTGGATCTGAAATAGCAATGTTATAAGGTCGGCTATAACATAAGCCTAGCGCAATTCATCCTACACGATGTTCGTCATTTTTAGAGGAGGCTGAGCCTCCCTCGTTGTCTTAGAGCAATCGCCCGTGCTCTGAATCCTACATCAGCGCTGGTTTGTTTATGAGAAAACTACCTGGTGGTTTTCTGCAAATTTCTTCAACGTTATCACGTAATTATTAAAATGGTTAACAGATGTATCGTAGGAGGGTGTAGCAACACCAATCTTGATGGGATTAGTACTCATCGTTTTCCAAAAGACTGGACAATGAGAGAGAAATGGGAGCGCTTCGTGCGAGGCACCCGGAAAAATTGGCTACATGCTACAGACTACAGCATTATTTGCGGTGCTCACTTCACAAGGCCCGACGACTTTGAGAACTATTTGCAGTGGGAAATGGGCTTCGCGAGGCAACTTGATCTGAAAAAAGACGCAGTTCTATCTGTCAGAATGCCCAAAGCAACACCGTCTCCATCTGTGTCAGCGTCACCAAAGGATCCAGCCGTACTCGTCTCCCCTGACAAAAGGCGAAGTGCTGCATCCACTGAGGCCCTCGAAGCCGAGGACCAAGCAGAGCTGAGAAAAAGACCAAGAAAATCGCCAATTCACAAGTTGACTGTAGCCAGGGTAAGAAATAATTCTGACATCTCATTATATTCTTCATCCAAAGGTGAAGTAACATTGCGCTCAGGTGACAATTCCATATTTCAATTCAAAATTGCTAGCTGCTAAACTTGGTCTACACAGGCTGTGCACTGAAACTGTGCAAGCTCACGTAGCCTGCTGGTGCTTCCGCAGGTGACGTCACGAATCTGGCTCCAGACTCCCTTGGGATTTTTCCAGACACATTTTGTTATTTTATTTTTTTCTGCTGTAGACAGATGGCCTTGTGCAAAATTACCCTTCTGGATGAGTGTGTAAAGAGGGACATACGCACTTTAAGGTACAAAACACTTTAGTTGTCTACTGGTAGTGTGCATGAGGTAAGGGTTAGGGCTAGAAAACTAATAGCATACCTAGAAGGGTAATTGCAGTAAACTTCAAAACTAAAAAGTGGACTAGATGTATATAACCAGTAACTAATAGTATATTTCCAATATGCTATAAAGTATACTTTTATAAACTAAAATGTGGACTGGAAGTGTGTAACGAGTAAACCAATAGTATATTTCCAGTATACTACAAAGTATACTTTACTAAAATAAAAAGTGGACTAGAAGTATAAAACAAGTAAACTCATAGTATATTTCCAGTATAATATGAAGTATGCTTTTGTAAACTAATGAATGAATTACAAGTAGAGAACTAGTAAACTATTAGTATATAAGTTTACTTGTGGTATACGTGCAGTACAAAATAAAAAAATACTAGTTGTATACTCAAAGTTTACTTCTCTTAGACTTAAAGTATACTTTTTATAAACTAAAAGTGGGCCAATTTAGTCCCAAGAAGTATTAGATTACTTTACTTACAAGTATACTGTAAGTACATTGATATCAGTATACTTGGTACACAAAAGTACACTTAAGGAAATATACTTTAACTTAAGTATACTTAATAAAATGAACTTGAAGTATACTTTTTGATGAGGGATGATTTGATGGTTAAACATATGTTTATTCACAAAATCCATTTTTGTTGAACGAGCTACAAAAACAGCAACAGCCTTGTGCATGAAAGCATGAATTTTGGCTGAAAAATGACATTTGTTGTATTTAAAGACACTTGTGTCAGTACACTGTGCACTGTTCCTCAAGGTGCAAACAATGCAAGTGTAACTTCACAGGTACATCAGGGTCTGTACGGTTGGTCTGTTGTGCATCTTTTAAAGGTACTGTAAATCCTCTAGTTTCTTCTGTTAAATCTACAAAAGATGTACCCTTGATGCATTCGTTTGTATCCTATACTATAAATGTACCACTATGGGTCCTTCGGCAGTGGTAAAAGGATAAACCCTCAGCCCCGAAGATGAAGTTCAAGGTGACAAGTTTCAATGCAGAAGGACTGTCTGTGGCAAAGAAAGACTTACTCACCCAATTGGATACCAATGTACTTTGTCTCCAAGAGACACACAAAACAACCGCACCTCCAAAGATCCCGGGCATGCACCTTGTGATATTTCATGGCAGCCATGTCCACGGAAGTGCCATTTATGTACAAGACAAGACAATTGTACAGAACTGCTCTGACCACTCTGCTGATGGTTTGGAAATACTCAGAGTTAAGACTGATAAGATAACCATTACATCTGTTTATAAGCCGCCCCCATCTCGTTCAAGTGGCCCCAAGACCTCCTGACCGATGACGGAGTGCACCTGGTCATCGGGGACTTCAACAGCCACAGTACCAACTGGGGATACAGCAACACCAACAAGGATGGCAAGCTTGTAGAGGAACGGGCTTTGGAAATGAACCTAGTGCTTCTGAACAGAGCAAAGGATAAACCATCCTTTCTTAGTGCCCACTGGCGAAAAGGCTATAACCCAGATTTGGCCTTTGTGTCCTCTCAATGCCACCAGAACTTTCAGAAGTCAGTACAAGATCCCATACCTAAGTCTCAACATAGACCCATCACAGTGCATCTTACCCCTGTCGTCAACCCTATCACCAACATAAAGCCACAATCCAGGTTCAACTACCGGAGAGCCAAGTGGGAAGACTTCACGTCAGACCTGGAAGAAGGAACAGAAGACATAGACCCAACACCTGAAGGCTATGAATCTTTCCAAAGACTAGTCTGGGACGCTGCAAAGAAGAACATCTCTCGTGGATGTAGGAAGCAGTACATCCCTGGCCTAACTGACACCAGCAAAGAAATTTATGACAGGTACATTGAAGCCTATGACACTGACCCATTTGCCGAAGAAACTAATGAACTTGGAGAAAACCTACTAGCATCACTTAGTGAAGCAAGAAAGGAATGCTGGCAAGAAACCATTGGCGGGTTGCAGTGCTTAATTTGTAAAGTGGGAGGTCCCGGAGCACAGAGGATGAGTGGCTCCGGTGCGAAAAAAAAAGAAGGGGGGGCTTCTGGGCATGTATTGTAATAACACTAGTCACACCAAATCCAAATACCAGCAGTTTTATCCGGACCCAGTGATCCCACTTTTTTGCAAGTAGCACACCCCAGTCCCGTTTTGCTCATAGTCAGCCATGGATACGTTTTTTGTTTTTCTTTAAACTGTTCTTTGGTCCAGATTTCCCCACTTGCTGCTTCACCGCCATCAGTAACGAGACCTTCCCGCTCCTCATTCCCTCTGACTGGTGCACTAGCAGGTGCACTAGCTTCCTTAGTTGTCTCACCATGATCTCCCTGATCCTCGACATTCCCGCTGACTGAGCTGCTACCTTCTCTGTGGCCACCGCCGTCCACCGCAAGCTTAGCTCGTTTGGGATCTGGCTGTCCGGATGGTTTGAAAAACTTCAGCAAACTTTCTTGCTTTTTTTGCATTTTCCCCCTGTGCTAGCGAAAAACATAGACGTAGGCTACGCACGCTACATGGTCAAATGCCCTCTAGAATAGAAGTGTGCACCCTCCTTTTCCGTAATATACAAACAGATATTTTGTGGATGTCGTTTCATGAGAGAAATCACCAACAAGACAGATATCAAAATCAGACATTAACACTAAATAAACTTGCATTTATTTATTTAATTATTTGTTTTTTTTAAATTTTGTTACATAGTCAAGAGAGGTGGCGGATCACCGGATCCAGTGTAAATAGCTGCCGGAGCCAACGTCCGAGGTTCTGGAGCGCGCTCTGGCTTGCTCCCCCTCAAATTAAGCCCTGGCGGGTTGGATATGACACACAACAGTAAGAAGGCTTGGAAGACCATCAAAAAACTAAACTCTGACCAGGAGCCAGATCAACGTATTGCAGCAGTGACCCCAAACCAAGTAGCAAAACGACTACGAGACAACGGAAAATCCCGCAACAAGGAATATGGCTACGTCAAAAGGATGAAAGAAGAAATGAGACGCGTCCTTGAAGAAAATGACAAAATATTCTTCCCCTTTTCCCGCAACAAGCTGCTTGCTGGTCTGAAACACCTAAAAACCGGCAAAGCAAAGTCCTGACTTGATGGAATCAGTGCAGAGATGATCAAACACTTTGGTGACAAGCCTTAGACTGGCTAATAGAGTTGTTCAACAATTGCGCTAATGGTACTCACCTACCCAAGATGTGGCGATGTGCAAAGGTTGTAGCTCTATTGAAACCCAACAAAGACCCAAAGATGCCAAAAAGCTACCGACCAATATCACTTCTTTGCACACTCTAAGTTGTATGAACGACTGGTAATGACCCGCATCAAGGCCACTGTTGAGGAACACCTCTGCCATGACCAGTGTGGATTTAGAGAAGGGTTGTCGTGCTGCGGACAAGTACTAAATCTCACACAGTTCATCAAAGATGGCTTTGAGGCCGTTAAGATAACTGGTGCTGTATTCGTCAACCTCATGGCCACCTACGACACGGTGAACCATCGAGCTCTACTGACTAAAGTAGCCCGCATGATCAAGAACACAAAAACTGTCCGCATCATACAACCCCGATTTCAAAAAAGTTGGGACAAAGTACAAATTGTAAATAAAAACGGAATGCAATAATTTACAAATCTCAAAAACTGATATTGTATTCATGATAGAACATAGACAACATATTGTATTCATGATAGAACATAGACAACGTCTAAGGGCCCGTGATCTTCGGGCCCTTAGACGGCACTGCATCACATACAGGCATGCTTCTGTATTGGAAATCACAAAATGGCCTCAGGAATATTTCCAGAGAACATTATCTGCGAACACAATTCACCATGCCATCCGCTGTTGCCAGCTAAAACTCTATAGTTCAAAGAAGAAGCCGTATCTAAACATGATCCAGAAGTGCAGACGTCTTCTCTGGGCCAAGGCTCATTTAAAATGGACTGTGGCGAAGTGGAAAACTGTTCTGTGGTCAGATGAATCAAAATTTGAAGTTCTTTATGGAAATTAGGGACGCCGTGTCATTCGGACTAAAGAGGAGAAGGACGACCCAAGTTGTTATCAGCGCTCAGTTCAGAAGCCTGCATCTCTGATGGTATGGGGTTGCATTAGTGCAGGGGTTTTCAAAGTGTGGGAGAGTCAGCCCCCCCTCGGAGAGCAAATAAACAGCGCCCCCCCCTTACAATTTTTGTTGTTGCTATACTTAATGTTCCATTCGTATTTTTAAAAAATGGTTGTTGTACACATTTTTATTTTTTTCTTTTTCACATTTTAAACATCTGTGCTTTCTAAAACATCTTGTTTTACACATTTTAAACATCTCATAGCATCGTTAGCTAGCACCTCTTGGCAGACAACACAGTGGCAGTGGAGCATCTTCAGATCCAGTCCATGAAAATCCAAACTTTAAATAATCGTGGTCATACTTCCTTCTTTTTTCAGTCCCCCCAGGATTCCGCGGGCCTTTTTTGTGATTGTTGTGGGCTAAAATGTCTGATGTTGCAGGGGTTTTCAAAAAAATTGCGATGAAAATTGCGGTGTTTTTTAGGTTTTTGTTGCGATTACATTGCAGGAGGAAGTGAGAGTTGCGAGAAATTGTTGTGATTTTCTCTTTTTGTGATTAAAATTGAGTGATATGTTAGCTATTAAGTTATTACTGAAAAACTATTGATTAAAAAAAACAAAGACACTGAGAAATGGTCCTATAAACAACTTTACCAATATAAAAGATTACCAGGAATACAAAAATGCAGAAAAATAAGCTTTACTTATCCAAATGCACCTGTTGGTTCAAAAGTTAAAGTGCATAGAACCTCATAGCACAACATGAAGTTACCTTAAAATATAATATAAATGCCTCAGCTTTCATGCAAGAAAAAAAAAACTATTAATACTAGTACTGTGTGCAGGCAGTCTCTCCTGAAGACTAAATTAAACAATAATTATAAACTAATAAAATAAATGGTTCAGGCTTCATAGAAGAAAAAACAATTTGAACAGAATCTCACAGTATGATGCTGAAGCTGCCTAAACAATGGAAAATAAAATACCATTTTGGCAAAAATGTTGGCATCCATTAATTTCTTGTATTAAGTAAAAAAATAATGTAAAGTGCACACAGTCCTTCACTGTAAACATAACACACTTTCAGTAACAGAATTTAAGCCTATATAAACACTGACTCGCATATGCAGTGTTGCCAGATACTGCTGACGTTTTCCAGTCCAAAATATGTTCAAAACCCACCAAAATGCACTTGAAACCACCCAATCTGGCAACACTGCACACATGCTGCTTCTCTTGAACATATACACAGAAGTAAGGCGGAAGGTAGTTTGTCAACGTCACCTCAAGACGACGCCAACGATTGGTCAAATTTGCGGGAAAGTTGCGGTGATTGGATATAATTGCAACACCGCCCTGAATTCGCGGGGATTGGTTGAATTTGTGTTGAAGTTGCAAATCGCAACATCCTGGAGGGTCTGTTTTTTTGCTTGGCCCAGACTCTGTCTCCTCACTCACTGTAGCTTTAGGTACTAAAAATCGATCCATTTTGTCTCTGGTAAAGGCTAGCTGAAGTTCGCTAAATGTCCGCAATAGTAACTTATTCTGGTTTATTTTTCCTCACATTGCGCCCCCCCTGAAGAACTCTGGTGCCCCCCAGGGGAGGCGCGCCCCACACTTTTTGAAAAGCCCTGCATTAGTGTGTGTGGCATGGGCAGCTTACACATCTGGAAATCAGGGACACCGTGTCATTCGGACTAAAGAGGAGAAGGACGACCCAAGTTGTTATCAGCGCTCAGTTCAGAAGCCTGCATCTCTGATGGTATGGGGTTGCATTAGTGCGTGTGGCATGGGCAGCTTACACATCTGGAAAGACACCATCAATGCTGAAAGGTATGTCCAGGTTCTAGAGCAACATATGCTCCCATCCAGACAACGTCTCTTTCAGGGAAGACCTTGCATTTTCCAACATGACAATGCCAAACCACATACTGCATCAATTACAGCATCATGGCTGCATGGAAGAAGGGTCCAGGTACTGAACTGGCCAGCCTGCAGTCCAGATCTTTTACCCATAGAAAACATTTGGTGCATCATAAAACGGAAGAACCGACAAAAAAGACCTAAGACAGTTGAGCAACTAGAATCCTACATTAGACAAGAATGGGTTAACATTCCTATCCCTAAACTTGAGCAACTTGTCTCCTCAGTCCACAGACGTTTACAGACTGTTGTAAAGAGAAAAGGGGATGTCTCACAGTGGTAAACATGGCCTTGTCCCAACTTTTTTGAGATGTGTTGTTGTCATGAAATTTAAAATCACCTAATTTTTCTCTTTAAATGATACATTTTCTCAGTTTAAACATTTGATATGTCATCTATGTTCTATTCTAAATAAAATATGGAATTTTGAAACTTCCACATCATTGCATTCCGTTTTTATTTACAATTTGTATTTTGTCCCAACTTTTTTGGAATTGGGGTTGTAGAGTCACTCCTTACAAACCGCCACTTCTTTGTTGAAATGGACGGCAAATGCAGTCGATGGAGAGCACAGAAGAACGGTTTGCCACAGGGGTCAGTATTAACCCCAATGCTCTTCAACATTTACACAAATGACCAGTCTGCCTTCAACAACATCCGAAGGTTCATCTATGCAGATGACCTCTGCCTGGCTACCCAGGCAAGAAGTTTTGAGATAATTGAGAAACATCTCACAGATGCCCTGAAGACACTAACGGGATACTACAGATCATGGTTCCTGAACACTAACCCAGGCAAGACCCAGGTCTGCACCTTCCACCTAAACAACTGAGCTGCATCTAGGAAACTTAGAATCATGTGGGAAGGGAAAGAACTAGAGAACACACCCTACCCGGTGTACCTTGGTGTCACCCTCAATAGGACCTTGTCCTTCAAAGAGCATGTTGCTAAGCTCTGGAGGAAAGTATCCACCTGCAACAACCTTCTCGACAACCTTGCCAACTCCAGCTGGGGTGCTGACCCCAACACCCTCAAGCAGTCTGCTCTGGCGCTGTGCTATTCAACAGCTGAGTACTGTGCTGTAGTATGGGAGAGGTCAGCCCATGCTTCCAAGATTGACGTACAGCTCAACAGAGCCTGTCGCACCATCACAGGCACCCTGAAAGCTACTCCCTTGCCAGCACTGTACAAACTATCAGGTATTTGCCCACCTGGTATAAGCCGAGAAGCTCAAGTGAGAATGGAGCATGACAAGCAACTGAACAACCCCAGACACCCACTACACAGACATCAGGAGGTCCCCCAATGGCTGAGATCACGTCACAGCTTCATGACGGTTCAAGGCCTAGGTGTAGTACCACCAAAATCCTGCAAGATGGAGAGGTGGAAGGAGAATGACTCAAACAACAACGAGCCATTACCTCCCCCTAGCAAGACACTTCCCCCGGGAGCAGACCTACCGAGGAGGGACTGGGTCATGCTCAACAGAGCCAGATGCAAGGTAGCTAGGACCAGTGACAACATGCTGAGATGGGGTAAATCTACAAGTGCAGCCTGTCCCTGCGGGGAAGACCCCCAAACCATATAGCACCTTCTACATAACTGCGAACTTGGTCTGACCTGCTCAGATGGCGGAGGCCAACGAGATAGCCTGTCGCTGGATCCAGAGTTGGAGTGACAAGATATGATGATGATGACCACTATGTTTTTTTTTTCCTGAGAGTGCATTACCTTTGATGCATCTCAGTACAATGAAACATGTTTCATTGAGAAGATACAGTATATAGAAGTCATCACTGGAGTTCATTAGTCTTTGATTTATGACACTATGGAATGAAAGCAAGTGCTTTCCTTGAATAAAAAAAGATTCACAGAAATGTGTAACCAGGAAATATTACAATAACACATTGACTGAAAGTTATCATCAAATAAATAAGTTTTGAAATGAAAAATATTTGCAGATAAGCTCTTTCATTACCCATTTCCTTGTATTTCATGGCCTTAGTACAATTAAGCTGCAAAGTAAATTCCAAATGACTCATTCAGACACAGAAAAAAAAGGATATGTAGCTTGAAGAAAATGCTTGAGAAAAGTATAAGATCATTAGTTCAAAAGCTGAAACAGCTGCAGTGCATTTTAATTTGTTACAGTTACGTTACAGTGTTTGGGTTGTTGTTTCACATGTTCTCTGCATGTTTGTGGGGGTTTCCTCTGGGTTTTGGTGTCCTTTGACCTCGCACGAACAAGCTGGCAGTTCACTGTTAGAAATAGGGGTACAGTAAGATTCCATTTCTGTCACGCAAGATACAAGCTACACTAATGTAACCCCACAGGGCTCATTATTGGACCTCAAGGGAACTAATTATCCCTTTTTAGGGCCAAAAAGGTACATATATGTTCCCAAGCAGTATATAAAGTATGTGAATAAGTACCTTAGAAGGTACTGCCCCAGTTGCACCCCTAAAGGTACAACCCCAATTCCAAAAAATTTGGGACACCGTGTAAAACATAAATAAAAACAGAATGTGAAGACTTGCGAATCATGGAAACCCTATATTTCATTGAAAATAGTACAAAGACAACATATCACATGTTGAAACTGAGAAGTTTTATTGTTTTTTTTTGAAAATACATGCTCGTTTTAAATTTGATGTCAGTAACGTTTCAGAAAAATTGGGACGGGGCAACAAAACACTGCAAAAGTTGTGTAATGCTAAAAAAAAGAAAAGAAAACTAATTTGGTTAATTGTTAGCAGATCAGTAAGATGATTGGGTATAAAAAGAGCATCCCAGAGAGGCGGAGTCTCTCAGAAGTAAAGATAGAGAGGGGTTCACCGCTCTGTGAAAGACTGTGTGGGCAAACAGTGCAACAATTTAAGAATAACGTTCCTCAATGTAAAATTGCAAAGAATTTGGGGATCACATCATCTATGGTCCATAATATCATTAAAAGATTCAGAGAATCTGGAGAAATCTCTGTATGCAAGAAACAAGGCTGAAAACTGACATTGGATGCCTGTGATCTTCAGTCCCTCAGGAGACACTGCATTAAAAGCAAACACGTGTCTGTCGTGGAAATCACTGTATGGGCTCAGGAACACTTCAGAAAACCATCATCTGTGAAAACAGTTCATTACTGCATCCACAAATGCAAATTAAAACCAGATATAAACAATATCCAGAAACACTGCCACCTTCTCTGGGCCCGAGCTCTTTTATTAGTTTAGTTTAGTTTAGTTTAGTTTAAACTTTATTTATCGAGGGTGGCATAAAATATCACATGATAATATACATATGGCCCTCAAACAAAATGAATGAGAAACAGAAAAAGAAAACTATACGTAACTACAATTAAAATAAATAAAAACTTGCCAAATTACAAAAGTTGGTTGATACGAATGCTCTTTAGCATTCCTCTAAAAGTGCTAAGTGATGAACATTCCTTAAAAGTAGCTGGGAGACTGTTCCAGAGTTTTGCTGCGCTGAAAATTACTGATCTTTGCCCAAAGCCTTTTTTAACTTTAGGTAAAATTAAATTTTTGCTTGAGCTATTCCTTGTATTTCTACTGTGGACAGTTCTGAATTGAACAAATTTATCACTGATGTATGTTGGTAATAAACCATTGATAGCTTTGAAAACAATCTTCACTTTTGATCTAGCTACTCGTTCATCAAATGGAGTGAAGTTTAGATCCTCAAAGAGAGCCTTCGAAGGGGCGTCCCATGGTGCATCTGATATTATTCTGGCTGCTCTTTTTTGCAGACGAAGCATGGTACTAGTATGTGACGCGAAGCTGTCTCCCCATAAGCAAGACCCATAGTCCATTACTGGCTGAACTATACTATTATAATATGCTAGTCTTGCTTTCCGCGTTAGGTATTTCTTGGCGCGCATGAGAAGCCCAAGTCGCTTGTTGATTTTCTTGGAAGTTTTTTCTACATGTGTCTTCCAGGACAGACAGTTGTCTAGATGAATTCCTTGTAACTGCTAACTGTTTCTATTTTCTTTCCCTCGAAAGAGATTTCAAAAATCTCATCAGATTTCTCCAAAGACTGATGCTTGGGTCTACTGCATATTAACATAGCTTTGGTTTTATCAATGTTAAGCGCCATTTTGTTTTGGATCGCCCATTCATTGATCTTCTGAAGGTCGTCCTCTAAAGCAGTTGCAACTTCACTTGTGCTGTGACCTTTAGCCATCTGGGTGATGTCATCAGCATATATGTAGGTGTTACTGTTGGTAGCATGCAACGGTAGGTCGTTAACGAAGATAATGAAAAGAAGTGGCCCCAAGATGGATCCTTGTGGAACTCCTGATGTTATGGGAAGGGAACTCGATACCTCTCCGCTTACTGAGACTTTCTGAAGGCGTCCATGGAGGTAAGATCTAAACCACTGGAGCGAGGCGTCAGAGAGATGGTAAAGTTTTAACTTCTCAAGTAGCACATTATGATCTACCATGTCAAAGGCTTTTTGGTAATCTATTAAACAGAGTCCGTTAAAAAGACCATTGTCCATGTTGTGAAGTAAGTTGTCTACAATCTCAATCAACGCTGTCTCACATGAGTGGAATGTTCGGAATCCTGATTGGTGTTTAAACAATAGATCGTGCTTGGACAGGTGATTGTAGAGGGCGAGATGAACATGGCGCTCCAGCAGCTTTGACATCACCGGTAGAATGCTGATGGGCCTGTAGTTACCAGTATTGAGATGGTCTCCGCTCTTAAACACAGGGGTCACTTTGGCGATCTTCCAACTGGAGGGGAAAGAGTTCTTTGATATGCACAGGTTTAGGATCTTAGTTAGAGGATTGAGTATTGCTTGAGCTGCAATACAAAGAAGTCAGGCACTGACATCATCAAGTCCAGTCGCTTTAGTTGGTTCAAGATTGCGTAAATACAAATATACGAATGTATTGGAAATCTCTGGGATGTCAAACTTGGGAGAGCCTGGCTGAATCTTCATTCTTATGAACTCCTCCAGTGATCTCGTGCTAAACTCAGTGATATTGCCTGATCTGAATTTTGAAGCAACAGACACAAAGAATTTGTTGAAGGCATTTGCAATCTCTACTGGATCACGTGAAACACGGTCCCCTATATTGATGGTAGATACTGTTGATCTTACGGTTGTTCCTAGAGCAGTCTTCAGATGTTTCCAAAATTCTTTCGGACTCTTGCTATTCTCAAGTGAATCCTGGAAGAAAGTGCTCTTAGCATTCCTGATGGCTCTGAAGGTCTTGTTACGTTGTTCTCTGTAAGCTTGCCATGTTTCAGGTGTGCCCTGATTGCGGGCTGACTTTAGAAGTAAAATGGACTGAGGCAAAATGGAAAATTGTCCCGAGGTCTAACGAATCAAAAGTAGAAATTATTTTTAGAAATAATGGCCACCACGTCCTCCAGGCTAAAGAGGAGAGGGACCATTCAGCTTGGTATCAGTGCACAGTTCAAAAGCCAGCATCTGTGATGATATGAGGGTGCATGTACCCACGGGCGCAGATAGAGGGGGGGACGGGGGGGATTCGTCCCACCCAGATTTAAATTCACCTCGCTCGGTCCCCCCCACTTATAGGGAGGAAAAAACGTCTATGCTGTCTTTCTTTGCATAAGGCAAACCTCACGGAAAAATCAAAAGACTAATTACCATTCGGAGGTGCACAGCAGTATATAGTTGCAACTGCAACCTGTGCAGTCTGCGCGAGCTTGAGCTTGGTTGCTATGGTTACCCACAAGTTTGACAGGCATATCGGGGACAGCGCCTCCTAGTTCAGGACCCCAACACGGCATGATGAAGGGTGCCGAAAGGCAGAAAACGACTGCATCGTTTTTTCAAAAAAAAAAAACGACTGTAAGTAAACTGTGCCTTACTTTATCATATCACCTTGCAATTTTTTGATAGTCTGTTCAAAGTAATGTCATAGTGAAAGTAAAATCGTACGGAGTAGAGATGCCTTTCTGGTAGCCTCCTTCTTTCGGTGGCAGCCTGTAGATACAGTGCTCAGAAGGCAGTTTTAATGTTTAATCTGGCGTTCCCTGCCATAATTTCAGCGAGCATATTGTTTCATAAGGAAACTTTGCGAAGAGTTGTTGACTGACTGCCGCTCACGCAACACACAGGCATAGTCAGAAAGTCAGGATGCACTGGTTTACACTTTACACACACACACACACACGTGTAGCCCAGCCTCTCGCTATGTTTAACAGTTGGAACTTAGCGGTTTTAAAACTAGTTTTGCAATTTCTGTGCGTGATGATAATGTGTAAACTTTGGATTTCCATAGGCTATGTTAAAATGTTATCATTGTCCTGGCCTGCAGGTAGTTCCTGGTGATGGCAGTGAGGGAGGTGAAATAACATGTATACACACTACCGTTCAAAAGTTTGGGGTCACCCAGACAATTTTGTGTTTTCCATGAAAAGTCACACTTTTATTTACCACCATAAGTTGTAAAATGAATAGAAAATATAGTCAAGACATTTTTCTGGCCATTTTGAGCATTTAATCGACCCCACAAATGTGATGCTCCAGAAACTCAATCTGCTCAAAGGAAGGTCAGTTTTATAGCTTCTCTAAAGAGCTCAACTGTTTTCAGCTGTGCTAACATGATTGTACAAGGGGTTTCTAATCATCCATTAGCCTTCTGAGGCAATGAGCAAACACATTGTACCATTAGAACACTGGAGTGAGAGTTGCTGGAAATGGGCCTCTATACACCTATGGAGATATTGCACCAAAAACCAGACATTTGCAGCTAGAATAGTCATTTACCACATTAGCAATGTATAGAGTGGATTTCTGATTAGTTTAAAGTGATCTTCATTGAAAAGAACAGTGCTTTTCTTTCAAAAATAAGGACATTTCAAAGTGACCCCAAACTTTTGAACAGTTGTGTGTATATATATATATATATATATATATATATATATATATATATATATATATACACACACACACACACACACACACATATATATACACAAAATTGAATAATTTGCTGACAGCTCAGTCCCCCCCAGTTCAAAAATCCTATCTGCGCCCCTGCATGTACCACTTCGTATGGGTGGGTGGAGCACAGAAGGACGGCAGGCCAGAACTGAGTTCACAAAACTTTTATTGTTGCTTTTCAGCTTTCTTTCACACTCTCCCAGTCACCTGCGTGCGCACACACACACACACACACACACACACACACACACACACACACACACACAAGTCGTCTGGTTGGGGAGAGAGTCAAGTCAAGTCAACTTTATTGTCAAATATGCTATACATGCTCGACATACAGCACAGATGAAATATCAGTCCTCTCTGACCCACGGTGCAAACAGGCAATGCAATAAATAAAAATAGAATAATTGAAAAAAACAAACAATATAAACAGTATAAACACTCTAGATAGGAACTAGACATAGACTAAACACTCAAAAAATATAAACAGTATAAATAAACAGTGTAAACACTAGATAAGAACAAGACATAGACTAAACACTCAGACAATATAAACAGTGTAAACACTAGATAAGAACTACACATAGACTAAACACTTAAACAGACAATATAAACAGTATAAACATTAGATATGAACTAGACGTAGACTAAACACACACACACACACACACACACACACACACAAATTGGTTCAAATAACCAAACAGTCAAGGGCACTTGAGGTATAGCAGGTAAACATGAAACATGAAATAAGCAGTATAAACAAACTAGCAGCTGTTAAGATGAGGTAGCGCGGAATAGTGCAAATGAGCGAGGTAAAGTGAGATGTGCAGTCCCTGAGTTCAGTGTGTTAATGAATGATGAGATGTATGTGTGTGTGTGTGTGTGTGTGTGTTGGGGGGGGACTGTGAGGATGACATGTTAGATGCTGAAGGGGTGTGTGCGAGCAGAATCTGTGGCAGGGGGCAGAGGGGGTAGGGGCAGAACAGGGAGGGAGTTGAGCCTCCTGACTGCCTGGTGAAAGAAACTGTTCTTGAGCCTGCTGGCTTTGGCCCGGAGACTCCGCAGTCTCCTTCCCGACGGCAGCAGGCTGAAGAGGCTGTGAGATGGGTGGGTGGGGTCACTTGCAATCCTGATGGATTTGCGGGTGAGGCGGGAGTTATAAATATCCATTAGAGAAGGGAGAGAAACACCAATGATCCTCTCAGCTGCTTTCACGATGGGCTGCAGAGACTTTCAGCAGGACATGGTGCAGGCGCCATACCACACGGTGATGCAGCTGGTCAGGATGTTCTCAATGGTGCCTCTGTAGAAAGTGTGCATGATGGGGGCCGGGGCTCTTGCTCTCTTCAGTTTGCGGAGGAAGTACAGATGCTGTTGGGCTTTTTTGGCCAGTGATGCAGTGTTGTTGCTCCAGGACAGGTCTTCAGAGATGTGCACACCCAGAAATTTGGTGCTGCTCACCCTCTTCACTGCAGCTGGTCCAGTCCCAGCTGGTCCAGGTTATGAATGAGCTGCTGAGGAATGATTGTGTTGAATGCTGAGCTAAAGTCTATGAACAGCATTCTGGCAAATGAGTCTTTTGTCTCCAGGTGGGTGAGGGCTGAGTGGAGGGCAGTGGAGATGGCGTCATCAGTCGAACGGTTGGACTGATATGCAAACTGGAAAGGATCCAGGGTGGGGGGGGCAGACTTGATATGCCTCATGACTAGCCCCTCGAAGCACTTCATGAGGATGGGAGTGAGTGCGACAGGGCAGTAGTCATTGAAGCAGGAGGGAGACGGCTTCTTCGGGACCGGGATGGTGGTGGTTTTGAGGCACATGGGGACAACAGCCTGGCTCAACGAGATGTTGAAGATGTCTGTAAAGACATCTGTGAGCTCCTCGGCACAGTCTCTCAGGACACAACCAGGAATGTTATCAGGACCCGGGGCTTTTCGTGCATTTGTCGTCCTGAGAGCTCTCCTCACGCTGTCTGGGGACAGCGTCGACACCTGGTCACCGGGAGGTGGTGGGGTCTTCTGTGCCGTGGTGCTGTTGTCTGCCTCAAAGCGAGCGAAGAAGTCGTTCAACTGATTCAGCAGAGACGTGGAGTTGTCACAGGTCTGTGGCGAGGGCTTGTAGTCTGTGATGGTCTGAATCCCCTGCCACAGGTTCCTGGTGTCTCTGCTGTCATTGAAATGGTCAGCAATGTGCCTGGAATACTGTCTCTTGGCCACCCTGATGCCACGTGACAGATTGGCCCTAGCTGTCCTCAGGCCCACCTTGTCCCCAGCTCTGAAGGCAGCGTTCTGAGCCCACAGGAGCCTATAGACTTCCCCTGTCAGCCATGGCTTCTGATTGGCCCGAATGGAGATGAGAGAGCTCCCTTCCTCTACTCTCTTTCTCCTTATGTAGGGCGCAGTCACTGGGGAAGACACACAAACACACGTTAATAGACATCAGGTGCAGTGATTCTGCCACTTACCTTCCCTGACTCCACCCTCAGGTCACAGACCGACGCTTGACCACGCCCCTGCTGCCACATACCCCCACCGCCCGACTCAGGCCAGGCTGCCGTCCGGCCTGCAGCCGACTCCCCCCCCCCCCCCCCCCCCTTGATGGGAGAGGAAGTCCGCCACGACCATCTGCGCCCCCGGCCTGTGGATCACCTTGAAGTTAAAGGGCTGGAGTGCCAGATACCAACGGGTGATCCGCGCGTTGGCATCCTTCATGCGGTGGAGCCACTGGAGGGGTGCGTGGTCCGAACAGAGGGTGAAAGGGCGTCCCAGCAGGTAGTAGCGGAGGGCGAGGACCACCCACTTGATGGCAAGGCACTCTTTCTCGATGGTGCTGTAGCGCCCCTCATGCACCGACAGCTTTCTGCTGATATACAGCACTGGACGGTCCTCCCCCTCCACCTCCTGGGACAAAACAGCCCCCAGCCCTCTGTCTGACACATCCATCTGTAACATAAAGGGGAGAGAAAAGTCAGGGGAGTGTAACAGTGGCCCCCCACACAGCGCAGCTTTCACCTCAGAGAAAGCCCGCTGGCATTGCTCCGTCCACTGGACCGGATCTGGTGCCCCCTTTTTAGTGAGATCAGTCAGCGGGCTGGTGACATCCAAATAATTAGGTATGACCCTACGATAGTAGCCAGCCAGCCCCAGGAACTGTCTCACCCCTTTTTGGTCTTGGGCCTTGGGCAGGCCGCAATCGCTGCTGTCTTGTTAATTTGGGAACGCACCTGCCCATTGCCGAAGTGAAAGCCCAGATACTGTACTTCCACCCGCCCAATCACACACTTCTTCGGGTTGGCCGTGAGACCCGCTTGCCTCAGTGACCTAAGGACGGCCCTCAGGTGTTGCAGATGCCGTGGCCAGTCATTACTATAGATTATTATGTCATCTAAGTATGCGGCCGTGTAGGTGGCGTGGGGGTGGAGGACCCTGTCCATAAGCTGCTGGAATGTAGTGGGCACCCCAAACAGCCCAAAAGGAAGTGTAACAAATTGGTATAAGCCAAACGGTGTGGAAAAGGCCATTTTTTCTTGGGACACCGATTTCGTTCGAGGGGGTCGCCACAGCAGGCGGCTTTCTCCCCAGAGGGTTACTCCCTGGTGCCTCAGGTCCCCCCCCAATGCCTCGTCTTGCACCAGGCTTTGGTGGATTGAGGTCTGATTACAGCCAGAGTCCACCAACGCCTGATATGTATCCCCTTGGACACTCACCAGTATACAATACGCTCCGGCCCGATCGAGGGCGGCTCCTGGCACGTCAGGGATCCGAACCACCGCGCCCACCTCCATTGCAGAGCACTGATGCTGGAGGTGGCCCGGCTCCCTGCAGGGCCAGCAAACCGGCCCGGGCTTTCTCTCTGCACTGGCGCTCTGGGGCTCACTCACCTGAGGGGGGGAAGAGACAGACAGAAGTGGGAAACAGGAGGGCACCGTGGGTATGGCGGGCCGGCTGGGGGGGAGCCGGCCCCCGCCTCCGCGGTGGGGGAACGGGGCGAGGACGAGACACAGAAGGGGAGGGGGAGAGAGAGAGAGAGAGGAGAGGGGAAAAGAGGAGATCTGCTGTCCTGCCATCAGAACAGCCACCAAATGGTCCTCTGCCAGCTCGATGGCCTGATCCAGCGACGCCGGGCGATGGCATTGGACCCACTCCGCGGTCCGTTTGGGTAGTCGGGCGATGAACTGTTCCAGTACCACCTGATCGATGATTCCCTTGGCATTGCGGTTGTCAGCCCTCAGCCACCGCCAGCAGGCATCCCAGAGTTGCTGGCCAAACGCGAATGGCCGGCCGACTTCCTCCAGGCGCAGAACGCGGAAGCGCTGTCGGTGTTGTTCGGGGGTGCGCTCCACATGCTGGAGGACGGCCCAGCGGAGGTCCGCATAGACCAGCCGGCTGTCGGCAGGGAGCTGTAGCGTGTCCAGCTGCGCCTCGCCCGTTAGCAGGGGAAGGAGGCGTGCCGCGCGCTGTTCCACCGGCCAGCCTGAGGCCTCTGCTGCCTGCTCAAAGAGCGTGAGGAAGGCCTCGGGGTCGTCATGTGGGCCCATCTTCGTTAGGGTAAGGTGGGAAGGGCCTGCGGCGGTGGAGGTGGTGGACCCTGCCGACGCGAGGAGGTGCCGGAATGCCTGTCGATCTTCCTGCTGCGCCAGCACCAGGGCCTCGAACCTTTGCTCCTGCTCCTTCTGGAGGGCGATTAGCACCTGGTACTGGCTCTGCTGGGCCGTGGAGAGGGCGTGGATCAGATCCGCAAAGGGGGAGGACTCCATGGGGCTGTTCTTCTCTGTGCTCCATCCCGGGTTTCGGCACCACTGTACCACTTCGTATAGGGGGTGGAGCACAGAAGGACAGCAGGCCAGAACTGAGTTCACAAAACTTTTATTGTTGCTTTTCAGATTTCTTTCACACTCTCCCAGTCACCCGTGCACACATACACACAAGTCGTCTGGTTGGGGAGAGAGCTCCCTTCCTCTGCTCTCTCTCTCCTTATGTAGGGTGTGGTCACTGGGGAAGACACACAAACACACGTTAATAGACATCAGGTGCAGTGATTCTGCCACTTGCCTTCCCTGACTTTGCCCTCTGGTCACAGACCGATGCTTGACCACGCCCCCGCTGCCACAGTGCGTTAGTGCACGTGACATGGGTAGCTTGTACGTCTGGGAAGGCATCATTAATGATGGATGATATATACACGTTTCAGAGCAATATGCTGCCATCCAGACAAAATCTTTTTCAGGGGAGGCTTTCCTTCTTTCAGCAGGACAATGTCAAACCACTTTCTGCACATATTAAAACTGCATGGCTCCGTAGTAAAAGAGTCCAGGTGCTAAACTGGCCTGCCTGCAGTCCAGACCTGTCTCCCATTTAAAACATTTGGTGCATTATGAAGCACAAAATACGACAAAGGAAACGTTGAACTGTTGAGCAACTGAAATTGTATATCAGGCAAGAATGGGACAACATTTCTCTTCCAAAACTAAAACAATTGGTCTCCTCAGTTCCCAAATGTTTACAGAGCATTGTTAAAAGTAGAGGTGATGCAACACAGTGGTAAACATGCCCTTGTCCCAACTTTTTTGAATAGTGTGGCTGACATCAACTTTAAAATTAGCATCTATTTTCCAAAAAACAATAACGTTCGGCGGCACGGTGGTGTAGTGGTTAGCGCTGTCGCCTCACAGCAAGAAGGTCCTGGGTTCGAGCCCCGGGGCCGGCGAGGGCCTTTCTGTGTGGAGTTTGCATGTTCTCCCCGTGTCCGCGTGGGTTTCCTCCGGGTGCTCCGGTTTCCCCCACAGTCCAAAGACATGCAGGTTAGGTTAACTGGTGACTCTAAATTGACCGTAGGTGTGAATGGTTGTCTGTGTCTATGTGTCAGCCCTGTGATGACCTGGCGACTTGTCCAGGGTGTACCCCGCCTTTCGCCCGTAGTCAGCTGGGATAGGCTCCAGCTTGCCTGCGACCCTGTAGAAGGATAAAGCGGCTAGAGATAATGAGATGAGACAATAACGTTTCTCAGTTTCAGCATTTCATATGTTGTCTTTCTACTATTTTCAAGGAAACATAGCATTTCCAAGATTTGCAAATTATCGCATCCTCTTTTTATTTATAGTTTATACAGCGTCACAATTTTTTTTGGAATTGGGGTTGTACAATAAAGTACTTTATTTTCTAAGCGTGTGGGACTGGATACACTAAATAGGGAGTGGATAAGTTTGAGAAGGTGTGTGTGTGTGTGTGTGTGTGTGTGTGAGATACCTTGTGATGGACATAAATCCAAAGTGTATTTCTGCCTCGCATTCTAGATCCACCATGACCCTGATAAAGCCCAAGATAAAGCAAATAAGTAAGCATCTTTTGCCTAGAAATTCACTGGATCCAAAGCAAATCGATGATTCCAAATGATAAATAATTGATCTTAATTTTCGAAATTCACAACTACCTGTAGATGCTTGGACCCCTAACAAGGGCATCTTAACATTTGGCAGTTTAACCATAATGTTATGCATTTTTTTAAGTATTGTAGCCATGTCAATGTTTTATTTGAGGAAGGCCTATCAAAACAAGAAATATGTACTTGAAATTTATGGGTCATTCCAAAAGCAAGGCTTGATTCAAAGAATAGTGATTACATCAATTCTTCCATCTAGGGTTGTAGTGGCTTCAAACATTTTAGATGGAAATACACTCACCAGGTGACTCTAAATTGACCGTAGGTGTGAATGTGAGTGTGAATGGTTGTCTGTGTCTATGTGTCAGCCCTGTGATGACCTGGCGACTTGTCCAGGGTGTACCCCGCCTTTCGCCCGTAGTCAGCTGGGATAGGCTCCAGCTTGCCTGCGACCCTGTAGAAGGATAAAGCGGCTAGAGATAATGAGAATGAGAATGAGATACACTCACCAGGCACTTTAATAGGAACTTGTTCTTGATTCTAAGATTCCTGTTCTTGGCTGGCAGGAGTGGAACCCAATGTGTTCTTCTGCTATTGTATGCTGAGATGCTTTTCTGCTCACCACGGTTGTAAAGAGTTGCTACGAATTAGTATATCCTTCCTGGCAGCTTGAATTTACGTGTGTGTGTGTGTGTGTGTGTATATATATATGAGTGTTTAGTCTATGTCTAGTTCTTATCTAGAGTGTTTTCTACTGTTTATATTGTCTGAGTGTTTAGTCTTTGTCTAGTTGGGGGCCAAGCAGCGAAGCTGCGAAGGCACCCATAGTGATTCTATTGTTCTTCTTATTATTATTCAGTCCACTTCCGGGCGGCACGGTGGTGTAGTGGTTAGCGCTGTCGCCTCACAGCAAAAAGGTCCTGGGTTCGAGCCCCGGGGCCGGCGAGGGCCTTTCTGTGTGGAGTTTGCATGTTCTCCCCGTGTCCGCGTGGGTTTCCTCCGGGTGCTCCGGTTTCCCCCACAGTCCAAAGACATGCAGGTTAGGTTAACTGGTGACTCTAAATTGACCATAGGTGTGAGTGTGAATGGTTGTCTGTGTCTACGTGTCAGCCCTGTGATGACCTGGCGACTTGTCCAGGGTGTACCCCGCCTTTCGCCCATAGTCAGCTGGGATAGGCTCCAGCTTGCCTGCGACCCTGTAGAAGGATAAAGCGGCTAGAGATAATGAGATGAGATGAGTCCACTTCCGCCTCTGCAAGTCTATGGCAGCCCATAGAACCGTTTGGTAAAAAGTTGTGAAATTTTGCACACTGATTCTAGACAGTCTCAACATTACTTTCAGCAAATTTCAGGCCTCTACCTCAAACCCTCTAGCGCCACCAACAGCTCAAATTCGCAGGTACATTTCTGCTTGTAACTTTTGAACCGTTGGTCCGATTTTCAAAAACTTGGTATCCCTGGAATCCTTGGACCAAGACGAATCAAACGCACCCTAGGACGTCATTTTCCGCCCATATAGTTTTCCCGCCATTTTGAATTTTGTGAAAATCAATTAAAATGCTTCAACTCCCTCAATTTTTGACCAATTTCTCCCAAACTTGGAAGATAGCATAATTGGACCAACCTGCACAAAAGTTATACCCAGTGTTTTGAATTTCAAAAGCGTTTGGCCGTGGCAGCCAATCAAATTTGGCTGCGCAGATGCAAAACAGGATGTGCACTCATATCTCGGTGGCCCTTTGGGCTATCTTGACGAAACTTGGTGGGCTTATGCCCCACCTGTCCCCAAAGGCCCCCAAAAAATTTGGAACATATTGGCAGCTAGGGGGCGCTATAACTAGGAAAAATGTCTTTTGGCTCATATCTTATGATGTGTTTTGGGTAGAAACAAAATTCAACTATCTCTGGAATGCATGGTTCAAGCCGAATCCATTGCACCATATCACGTCATATTCTGCCTTGAGGATTTTCCGACATTTTGAATTTTGTTAAAATCAATGAAATTCTATGGCAACCCATAGAACCATCTGACGAGAGGTTGAGAAATTTGGCACACTGATTCTAGGCTGCCTCAAGGTTCTTGTCAGCAAATTTCAGCTCACCACCTCAAACTCTCTAGCGCCACCAACAGGTCAAAGTTGGAAGTACATTTCTGCTTGTTACTTTTGAATCGTATGGCTGATTGTCAAAATCTTAGTATCGCTGGAATCCATCGGTCAAACCGAATCCAACGCACCCTATGTCGTCATATTGCACCTGGTAGATTTTCCGCCATTTTGAATTTTGTTAAAATCATTTAAATTGCTACTCCTCCCTCAATTTTTGACCAAATTTGCCCAGACTAGGTTGATAGCATCATTGGACCAAGCCGCACAAAATTTATCCTCAGTGTTTTGAAATTTTAAAACTGTTTGGCTGCAGCAGCCAATGAAACGCAGCTGCGAAGACATCAAACAGGAAGTGAGCTCATATCTCGGCAGCCCTTTGACGTTTCTTAACCAATCTTGTTGGGATTATGCCACACCCCTCCGCAAGGGCCCCTACCAAATTTGATGCACATTGGCCATTAGGGGGCGCTATAAATATACAAAATATGTTTTGGCTCATATGTCATTGAGCTCATATCTCAGCAGTATTTTAGCACACACACACACACACACACACACACACACACACACACACACACCTTGTACACTTGAAGTAATTTCAGCCATCACAGTCAATTGAATTTGATGGTGAAGCCACTGAACAGCAAATTGTCTTGTATCTCAGTCAAACGATGGTATATTGACATGAAAATTCTTGTGGGTGCTCGTGACCATCTGTCTGGCCCAAATGCATTCTGCGAGCCTGACGACTAGGCTCATAGACTGCTTGGCCCCCACATTGCTGCTTGCAGCTATATTTCTTATCTAGTGTTTACACTGTTTATTTATACTGTTTATATTGTTTGTCTGAGTGTTTAGTCTATGTCTAGTTCTTATCTAGAGTGTTTATACTGTTTATATTGTTTGTTTTTTCAATTATTCTATTTTTATTTTTATTTATTGCATTGCCTGTTTGCACCGTGGGTCAGAGAGGACTGAAATTTCATCTGTGCTGTATGTCGAGCATGTATAGCATATTTGACAATAAAGTTGACTTGACTTGACTTGAACCAGTCTGGCCATTTTCCTCTGACCCCTCTTATCAACAAGGTGTTTGTTTCCACCCACAGAACTGTCGCTCACTCACTCAATGTTTTTTTTTGTTTTTGGCACCATTCTGTGTAAATTCTTGAGACTGGTGTGTGTGTGTGAAAACCCCAGGAGATCAGCAGTTTCTGAAATACTCAAACCAGTCCTTCTGGCTCAAACCAACATCCATGCCACAGTGAAAGAAAGTCATACTTTGAGATCACAATTTTTCCCATTCTGATGTTTGAAGTGAACATGAACCGAAGCTCTTGATTTGTATCTGCACAATTTTATGGATTGTGCTGCTGTCAAGGGATTGGCTGATTAGAGAACTGCAGAAAACAGCAGGTGGATGGGTGCTCCTAATAAAGTGGCCAGGGAGTGTAATGTGACACTTCCTGGGAAATGCAAGTAAAATTCTCTGAGTCTATGTATTGGTATTAAATAAAGGTGTCCATGAGTTGTTACAGTATTACCGTATGTACAGGTTAGTTAGCTAGCAACACTTGCCAACTTGAATAGAAGTGATTACTTCCAAGGTAGCTAGCTAATTTATCATGAAAACAGTAGAACAAATCACAAAAATCTGTTCCAAATTTACTTTACATTCTTGGCAGTTTGTAAATATTTAAAACTGAGGAAGCTTTTCTCAGAGCAGTGATTTGCAATCACTGCTACAATGTCAGCATCCTCCATTTTAGGTTTGGTTTATGGTGCAAATTTGTGTTTGAGCGTACTTAAAGGTCATAGGCAAGGGTCGGAGTTGAAACGTAGAATATCAACTTTATTGTCCAGAAGAACAACCCAAAAAACGAATTCAGTCTTCCTAGGGTCTAATTTGCACCCTAAAATTGAATAAAACGGTTAAAATATACTGTTTTGTCCAATATCCGAAGGTTTGTTTGCATCTCACTTATGCACACTTTCACCGCCAGGGGACTGTCGTTGTGACGTCATTTAAGCCAAACAGACTGGGAGCAGCTCTGTGTTTAATTGCAAACCGAGCACACGTGTACGGACTTTGGTCATGAGAGGGTGTATAAAATGTCTGAAAGTGACAGCGATCTTGAAGTAGGAACTCTCCAAATTGAATATCACGAGGTGAAACCATATATGTATGAACCTATGGCCATTGCGAAGCAGTCGGTGAATGTGGCTCACTGGTTTGACCTTGCAGCCTTGGAATCGGACAGCGACTCGGCCGACTCTGATCGCGGTGACACCGGACCTCAACAAGACTTGCGCCCAAACGATTTATCCTGGTGGTTATGATAAATTCTTACTTTTGTCGTAATACTAAATAAGAGCTGTTTTGAAGAATAATTAAACCGCCCTCCCTAGTCAATATAGGTAACGATTACTGGACAGTACACCGGTAGGTCACATTAGCCTGCCATCCGTGGCATTATACTATTTATAGCCTACTCTAAGCGAGGAAATATCCCTTTGTCTCATTTCCACAATGATTGTACAGGATCCCTCAGGATTCTTGACTTGTCAATTGCAAGCAAAAGTAAAAATGTTTACCTCCAATCTTCTCCTTTTTGCTTGAGCGTTGCTGCTCCGTTTCTTCTTTGACTGCTTGATTTTGTTTCATGTACACAATCCACTCTCTCCGCCTCGTCTCCTCTTCTCGAAAAAAAACAACCCTCTGGCTTCACACGCACAATTCACTCTCTCCACCTCTTCTCCTTTTTCGGAAAAAGCCAACCCTCTTGCTCCACCTTTTCTCCTCTTCCTGAAAAACCCAACCCTCTTGCTCCATCTCTTCTCCTCTTCCTGAAAAACCCAACCCTCTCGCTCTGCCTCTTCTCCTCTTCTGGAAAAAGCCAACCCTCTCGCTCCGCCTCTTCTCCTCTTTCAGAAAAAGCCAACCCTCTCGCTCCGCCTCTTCTCCTCTTTCGGAAAAAGCCAACCCTATCACTTTTTTTGTTCTAACCGGTTCGGGAACGTCTATTTAATGGTGGAACCCAAAACCGGAAACGTTAAAATTCCGTTTCTGTTCAGAACGAACCAATAGGAAAAAAATTCTGGTTCAAAGCCCTGGCATTCGCACGAGACAACAATGACATGGGGTGTATAACAGGCTTGGAAATGTCTATCACACTCAATGACAACATGCCTGTTCAGAAATCATATACCTCCATTCCAAAACGCCTTTACAAGGAGGTAAAGGAGTATATTGAGGACCTTCTGGCAAGAGGGTGGATTGTGAAGTCTAAATCCCCTTACTCAGCACCTGTCATCTGCGTGTGTAAGAAAGACGGAACACTCAGACTCTGTATCGATTACCGTCTCCTGAACCAGCGCACAGTCCCAGACTGCCACCCCTTACCGAGAATCCAAGATCTCACAGACACTCTGGGTGGGTACAGTTGGTTTTCCATTCTAGACCAAGGGAAGGCGTACCACCAGGGGTTCATGGCAGAGGGGTCACACCACCTGACTGCATTCATTACCCCCTGGGGTCTTTATGAGTCGGTGCGTATACCTTTCGTGCTGACAAACGCACCTGCTGCATTCCAACGCAGCATGGAAGAAATGCTCTCCCCCCTTTGAGATGAGTGTTGCATTCCATATTTGGATGACATTCTGTGTTATGCTCGCACATTCAAAGAGCATGTGGAAGGGCTGAGAAAGGTTCTGAGAGCCCTGCAGGACCACAGGGTCAAACTCAGGCCCACAAAATGTGACCTGTTCAGACGAGAGGTCCGATATGTAGGTCGTTTGGTCTCAGCCAAGGGCGTGCGCGTGGGCGTGATCCCAAGGACCTGGAGGCAGTGTATGCGCTTAGGAAGGAAAAACCTGCTACTGTCGGAGAGGTACACTACTGTTCAAAAGTTTGGGGTCACTTTGAAATTTCCTTACTTTTGAAAGAAAAGCACTGTTCTTTTCAGCAGAGATGGAAAGAGTACTAAAATATTATACTCAAGTACAAGTACTGTTACTCTGATGAAATTTTACTTAAGTACAAGTAAAGTTACCAGACAAAAAAATCTACTCAAGTAAAAGTAAAAAGTAGATCATTTAAAATGTACTTTGACTAAAAGTAAAACGTTACTTTTAACAATGGGTGTTTTCTGCCTCCATTGTGTTGTGCAAAACTGAAAAAGAAGAGGAAACAAGGATATATGTACATCTCAACCCAGATGTTTTATTTAAAGGAAGTGTATCAAATTGAATGCTTAGGATAATGCTGCATTAAAACTGAGACAAACAAAAAAGGTCAATACACACAGTCATGTTGTTTACATCGCCCTGACCACACACAAAGCATTGTACATGAAATATGAAAGTGAAATGCTGCACCGAAATCTTGTAGCTTGCCTGTGTGCACTGTGTGTTATTGAACAATTCAATTCAAACATTATTTGTTTTGCTTAGTATTCCTTTCTGGCCTGTTGGATGTAGAATGGTAGGAGGACTGATCACGTCAGGTTGGCGAGCTAACTTGCTTGCATGATTAGCCAACCGAATAACAGACTAGTTACCATTATGTTACAGTACCAACAGGTTGCTACTTCAACATTAGCAATGCCATCCACTATTTTTGGAATATAACCAGCCTATTGTCGATTTTACTATGGAAAGGAAACATTATGATCATGGGTGCAGATACGTTTTTTGAACTGGGAGGGACAAAAAACTGGGGCTGCCAGCAAACCAACCCCAACCCCGATATGCCTGTCAAACTTGTTGTGGGTAACCATAGCAACCAAGCTCGAGCTCGCAACCTGTGCAGTCTGCGCAGCTCAACCAACCGAATATCAGTCTTTGTTTTGTTTTATGTGAGTTGTTGCAACTATGTATACACTGCTGTGCACCTCAATAAACCGAATGGTAATTAGTCTTTTGATTTTTCCGTGAGGTTTGCCTTATGCAAAGAAAGACAGCATAAACGTTTTTTCCTCCCTATAAGTGGGGGGGACTGAACGAGGTGAATTTAAATCTGGGTGGGACGAATCCCACCCGTCCCAACCTCTATCTGCGCCCGTGATTATGATGCCAATGACAATACTTACCTCAACATGCTTGCGCAGATTAGACGTCGAATTTTTGTATGCCGCAATGGTTGTCTTCTTGGGCACACATAATCTGCATTGCATGATGAAACTGTCAACCCTTTTCTCTACGAAGCTGAAGTGATCATGTATGTAGGGCCAGGGGTGCACTTCATTACTGGAAGAAATTGCGTTTTCTGCAGGGTCGTCCACCACAGGTTCCTTGGTATGCCACAGGTTCCAGTGTATGCGCTTAGGAAGGAAAAACCTGCTACTGTCGGAGAGGTACACTACTGTTCAAAAGTTTGGGGTCACTTTGAAATTTCCTTACTTTTGAAAGAAAAGCACTGTTCTTTTCAGCAGAGATGGAAAGAGTACTAAAATATTATACTCAAGTACAAGTACTGTTACTCTGATGAAATTTTACTTAAGTACAAGTAAAGTTACCAGACAAAAAAATCTACTCAAGTAAAAGTAAAAAGTAGATCATTTAAAATGTACTTTGACTAAAAGTAAAACGTTACTTTTAACAATGGGTGTTTTCTGCCTCCATTGTGTTGTGCAAAACTGAAAAAGAAGAGGAAACAAGGATATATGTACATCTCAACCCAGATGTTTTATTTAAAGGAAGTGTATCAAATTGAATGCTTAGGATAATGCTGCATTAAAACTGAGACAAACAAAAAAGGTCAATACACACAGTCATGTTGTTTACATCGCCCTGACCACACACAAAGCATTGTACATGAAATATGAAAGTGAAATGCTGCACCGAAATCTTGTAGCTTGCCTGTGTGCACTGTGTGTTATTGAACAATTCAATTCAAACATTATTTGTTTTGCTTAGTATTCCTTTCTGGCCTGTTGGATGTAGAATGGTAGGAGGACTGATCACGTCAGGTTGGCGAGCTAACTTGCTTGCATGATTAGCCAACCGAATAACAGACTAGTTACCATTATGTTACAGTACCAACAGGTTGCTACTTCAACATTAGCAATGCCATCCACTATTTTTGGAATATAACCAGCCTATTGTCGATTTTACTATGGAAAGGAAACATTATGATCATGGGTGCAGATACGTTTTTTGAACTGGGAGGGACAAAAAACTGGGGCTGCCAGCAAACCAACCCCAACCCCGATATGCCTGTCAAACTTGTTGTGGGTAACCATAGCAACCAAGCTCGAGCTCGCAACCTGTGCAGTCTGCGCAGCTCAACCAACCGAATATCAGTCTTTGTTTTGTTTTATGTGAGTTGTTGCAACTATGTATACACTGCTGTGCACCTCAATAAACCGAATGGTAATTAGTCTTTTGATTTTTCCGTGAGGTTTGCCTTATGCAAAGAAAGACAGCATAAACGTTTTTTCCTCCCTATAAGTGGGGGGGACTGAACGAGGTGAATTTAAATCTGGGTGGGACGAATCCCACCCGTCCCAACCTCTATCTGCGCCCGTGATTATGATGCCAATGACAATACTTACCTCAACATGCTTGCGCAGATTAGACGTCGAATTTTTGTATGCCGCAATGGTTGTCTTCTTGGGCACACATAATCTGCATTGCATGATGAAACTGTCAACCCTTTTCTCTACGAAGCTGAAGTGATCATGTATGTAGGGCCAGGGGTGCACTTCATTACTGGAAGAAATTGCGTTTTCTGCAGGGTCGTCCACCACAGGTTCCTTGGTCTCCTCCATGTCCGCAGGGGCGCTTTATCAACACCCGTGGCCCAGGGGCTAGGCCCCTCATAGGCTACCTGTCAACCCTACCCTTACCGTTGGCCAGGAAAACACTCTTATTTTATTTGCAATACGTGTCAAGCATTTACAGTGTAAGCGTGTAATTAGCCTAGAAGCCTACAATAGGTTACGTTTGGCTCAGCATAGCTGTGCAAGGCCCACGCTCACATCGCTCAACACGTCCACCCACAGAGGGAGAGAAGAACGCACGCATTATCATTACAGAGCCGGTTCTGATTATTACCACGGACAGGACAGTGATACTGCGTAACTTTCACACAGGGGCATGGCCAGAGATAACCACACAAGCGCGCGCGCGCTAATGTAGACCTATGTGTTGTAAACATAAAACACACACACCTACAGACAAGTCCTTTTAAAAAATAAAATACATAAAAATAGCTCGGTGGCATAAAAACAAACATTCACTGCAAGACAAGGTGCCCTAGGATCGCTATCAGTTTTTAATATCTATATGGACTTTGTTGTCAGGATTGCACAGCATGAGATATCAAAACTGTACCCAGATACAGGCTTCAAGTTCAGATATTGCATTCCAAATGAGGTATCCACAAGAGAAATGCGTACGAAAGCACGAGCATCAGGAGAGGGTTGCATAACAGAGATTCTATACGCAGATGATCAGGCCATACTCGCTGGATCCATTGAGGAGCTTCAGAATATTCTTCAGTTGTATGATAAGACCTACACCCGCTTTGGTTTACAAATATCATATGTCAAAACAGAAACAATGGCTTTTAACGTCAATGAGGATATCAAATGTAAACCAAGTATCATTTCCCTTGCCGGCACTAATATTAAAAATGTCCGCACCTTTAAATATCTTGGTTATAATGTCAGCAACTGTGATGAATCCTCACACTTCCTGCATGCTAGGATAAGTGCTGCATTCATGAAATGGAATGAACTGAAACATGTTCTAACCGACCACTGAATACTACTAAAAACCCGTATAAAGTTCCTAGTGGCATGCGTTCGATCTCGCCTCCTGTACAGCACACAGGCATGGCAACTATCATCCAGTGAAATTCACAAAATTGAGGTAGTGTGGCATGGCTTCCTAAGGAAAATGATTAAAGGTGGATATAAACGAAATTGCCCCTGACCAAAAGAACACTACAAATGAAGATATAGACTGGAGCTACAAGATGTCCAATGCTGACCTCCGGAAACTGACAGGAACCCAGGATATAAAACTATCCTGCTACATACAACAACTAAAATATATTGCTCACATTTGCCGGATGGGCAATAACAAAGTGCAAAAGCAGCTCCTGTTTGACAAAAATGGTTACAAATGGACGAAATGGGAAAATCTGCTGGGCATAGACACCCAACAGATAAGACGTATGATGATGGACAAATCAAACTTTGAGCAACTGCTGCAACTGCTGCAACTGCTACAGCAGAAGCAACCCTAGAGAGTTTAACTTTTGACAGGGGAATATGATGATGATGATGATGAAGGTACTTGGCTCGGCGGCCACATGAAACGTAAACACCATGGACAGCGGACAAACTCATAACTCTACAGACCGAAATACACGAAACCAAGTCCTACTAGGGTCTATTTTACCGATCTATGTTCAAGCATCATGCAAGTCTTCCTTCTCCTTGAATAAGACCATGCATTCAACTGCCTTTTTGACATGACTGCATCGAAATACCACTTGCAACAATATTTCATGCACTCCATCAAGAAAAAAGTTAAACATGATGAACACGGGCATACTGTTTTGAGCATACGATTTTTTAAAAAGAAACTAGCTACATCAAAGTCCTTCAATAAACCCATCCTTTAGCGCAAATGAGCTTAACCTAGTTCAAAGCATGACGCTAGCAGTAGCTGCATAAGGCAAAATCATGTGGGCCTTTCGTCAACAACAAGCCACGGCGGGCAAACATTAATAATCAAGTGTCCTTACCTTAAAACGTTGTCTTGACCACAGAACTTCTCAAGTATTTCACTTAAATCCACACGGGTTAACAACACACCCAACACAGCTAGCGAGAAATGTGGATATGCGCTAGCTTTGTATTGCTATTCCCCTCAGTATGCTTACTCTGTCTGCTGCCCGAACTGTGAAAATTATAGGCTACAATCTTTTCATCAATTTCTTCAGTAGATGCCATTTTAGACATTTTATTATCCCCATCGAAATATGCTATTATACTAACAGGATTATAACTCAAATCACACAACACGTATTCAAATCACAACTGATTTATTTTACTGTTGGACAGATCATAGCATATCTAGCCTAGCTGCACATAGCCTAGCTGCTGGTAGGCTGATAACTGATAAGTAGCTGATATTCTGAACAGATTGGTGATCCTTACCTTAAAAAAGTCTGTGACTTTAGGCAACGATTCTATCATTACCTGCATCTCTCTCTTTTTTTCCTTTTATGCGCCCCGCTAACATGTGAATGCTTCATCTTTCAAAGCCTCTAAATTTGTGTCTCTGTGGTCTGCAGTCTTTGGCGCGCTTTCGTGCGTGACGTTACATTTTGTTACATTTTATTCTGGTACAATTGTGGGTGTTCGTTTCGCGAACCACATCCACCATGTCTCTTACAGCAGGCTACTGTGCGCTCATTTATTTCTAACCTTATTTCTATCCGTACATTAATGTAGGCCCACGATTCTGACAGTTTATTATTTTATTAATATTACAAGGCCCCTGATTGGCTGTGGCCCAGGGGCTTGAGCCCCCCGAAGCCCCCCCCCTTAAAGTGCCGGTGCATGTCCGCCATCGTCTGTGTGAGACTCGTGCGCGCGACAACTGTCCTTCCCGTGATTCATTTCCAGAACGCATTTCCCCTTCTCCATTTTAGCCTTTTTTTTTAATTTTTTTTATTTATTTTTTTACTCAGTAACGGTTGTGATGTAAAATGTACTGAAGTACACTACTTAAAAGAAAACATACTTAAGTAAAAGTAAAAGTACACTCTTTAAAAATTACTTGAAAAAGTATAAGTACACAAAAAAGCTACTCAAGTACAGTAACGTGAGTAATGTAATTCGTTACTTTCCACCTCTGCTTTTCAGTGAAGATCACTTTAAACTAATCAGAAATCCACTCTATACATTGCTAATGTGGTAAATGACTATTCTAGCTGCAAATGTCTGGTTTTTGGTGCAATATCTCCATAGGTGTATAGAGGCCCATTTCCAACAACTATCACTCCAGTGTTCTAATGGTACAATGTGTTTGCTCATTGCCTCAGAAGGCTAATGGATGATTAGAAAACCCTTGTACAATCATGTTAGCACAGCTGAAAACAGTTTAGCTCTTTAGAGAAGCTATAAAACTGACCTTCCTTTGAGCAGATTGAGTTTCTGGAGCATCACATTTGTGGGGTCGATTAAATGCTCAAAATGGCCAGAAAAATGTCTTGACTATATTTTCTATTCATTTTACAACGTATGGTGGTAAATAAAAGTGTGACTTTTCATGGAAAACACAGAATTGTCTGGGTGACCCCAAACTTTTGAACGGTAGTATAAGAAGGATTGTTGGCTTTTTGAGCTACTATCGCTCGTATATTCAAGATTTCTTGAGGCTGGCAAAACCCATCTATGAGCTTTTGCAGCAGCAAAAGGGCCCAGAGCAGTCTCAGGGAAGGCGTGGGGGACAGAAGGGAAAGGGTGTTCAATTACCATCCAAGACCCCAGTCCAGTGGACTGAGACACACCAAGAGACGCTGAGCAAGCTAATTGACATGCTGTTGAACCCCCCAGTTCTCGCTTATCCCGACTTTGAGCTGCCATTCGTGCTCCACATACATGCCTTTGATAAAGGACTGGGAGCAGTTCTTTACCAGCACCAGGGAGGTAAACTCCAAGTAATCGTATACAGCTCGAGGACCCTCACACCTGCTGAGAGAAACTACAAGCTCCACTCAGGAAAACTTGAGCTTCTCGCTCTCAAGTGGGCCCTCTGCGAGAAATTCAGGGATTCCTTATTCTATGCCCCACATTTCACCATCTTCACGGACAATAATCCCTTGATGTATATAATGCGTACCGCCAAGTTGAATGCTGTTGGCTTTCGGTGGGTGGGTGAATTGTCCGATTTTAGGTTTGACATACGCTACCAGCCCGGCAAAGTAAATATTGACACAGACACCCTGTCACAGTGCCCACTCAACATTAACATGTTTGTCTCAGAGTGTACAGAAGAGTTGCCTAGGGAGACTGTCACTGCCACATGGGAAGGATGTAGGGCAGACAAGGATGGGGACATTGCCTGGGTTGCTGCCCTGGCTCTGTCACAAAGTGAGCAGGCTGAATTAAGCAGCAGAGAACCCATACAACCCATGGACCTTGCTGAACTGCAAAAGGCCCAAAGGGCAGACCCGGTGATAGGTGAGATCCTAAAAATGAAAGGCTCTAGCCAAACTCTCACAGATGACATGAAGCGTGATGTGACAGGCACAGTCAGAAAAATGATGCATGAATGGACAAGGCTTCACATTGAGGATGGGATCCTGTATCGTAAGACTGCAGAGAGACGCCAGCTAGTCTTACCTACTAGCTTTAAACCACTGGTCCTCAAACACTTACACGATGACATGGGTCATGTCGGGACTGAAAGGGTCCTCAACTTGGCAAGGCAAAGGTTCTACTGGCCATACATGAGGCATGAAATTGAAGCTTATGTTACCAGACAGTGCCTATATATAAAGTGGAAGAAGCCAGTGACTCAGAGAAGAGCCCCAATGTCCAGCATCAGCACAAGCTCACCAATGGAGCTTGTTTCCATTGACTATCTACATCTGGAACCTAGGAAAGGAGGCTACCAATACATTTTGGTTGTCGTAGACCACTTTACCAGATATGCACAGGCCTACCTGACCCGCAATAAGTCTGGCAGAACAGCAGCGGAGAAGTTTTTCAGTGACTATATCCCCAGATTCGGCTACCCCTCAAAGCTGCACCATGACCAGGGACGCGAGTTCGAAAACGAGCTCTTTCGAACTCTGCAACAAATGAGTGGAGTGGAACACTCACGCACGTCCCCTTATAACCCCCAGGGAAACCCAGCTGAGCGATTTAACAGAACTGTATTGCAAATGCTGCGAACCCTGGGTGAGAAGGAAAAGGAAAGGTAGAAAGAGTACCTTCCCCAGATTGTACATGCGTACAATTGTATGCGCCATGAAGCAACTGGGTACTCGCCTTTTTTCTTGCATTTTGGCCGACGCCCACGTTTGCCCGTAGACCTGTTGCTCAGGCTGACCACAGAAAAGGACCCGCAGACAGCAAGGAGTTATGCTGAGAAGTGGGTGGAGCGGATGACTGAGGCATACCAGATAGCATCAGAGAACAGCAAAAACTCGAGTGCACGTGGCAAAAAGTATTATGACGTGCACACAAGAGGAGTGGTGTTGCAACCTGGAGACTGGGTGCTGGTACAAAATCTGAGAGAAAGAGGTGGTCCTGGCAAATTGAGGGCATATTGGGAAAATGCTGTGTATGTCGTGAAAGAACAAATCAAAGACAGTCCAGTCTACAAGGTCGTCTCAGAGGGGGACGGGAAGAAGTCACGTGTCCTGCACCGTAACTTATTGCATCTTGTCAATGACTTACCTGTTGATCTGCCTGTGACAGGGGAGAAAGCAAGGACAACCCCAGAGAAGACAAAAAGGAAAAAAGCGGTAGGACAGACAGAGCTGCGACCGAACAGTGAAACCAGTTCTGGTGAGGATGACGATTCCCCCCACTACGAACTAAGATACAACCTGGGAACTGGAAACAGAAAGAATGTGATACCTACCAGCAAACCTACCTGTGTTCCACGGAGGAATTCAGCTCCTGCTGAATCCAATCACATAGCCAGTTCGGGAAAACCTGCAAAGAAAAGAGAATTAAGACACACAAAGGAGACCCCTTTAAAACTGACGCGTGGACAGGGAGGAACCGAACAAGAGATTGATTGAGTGATTGATTGATTGATTACTTTATTCTGAACAATAAAGAAGAAAGATATAAAAATAAAAATTTAAATAAAAATACAATAATCAAAACATCATCATAAACAAACAGAATAGCGTAGCCACAAGGCAATAACATAATGTTCAGAAAGGATTAGGAAGAAGTAATAACTTATCCAATCCTAACCCTCTATACCACCGCTAATCAAATGTCACTTTCCACCATAATAAACTATATATACAAAAGAAAGCAAAAGCAATAAACAAAAAAGAAAACATACCAACATATCAAAACATACCGACATGGTATAATATCGACCAAATCAATTCATATATACAGATACTTATGTTATGCATATAGACACACATACAATACATATATACAGTACATACATATACACATACCTATAACTATACACTAAATACAAGAAGACCAGTCACAGACTTACTCTCAATTTCATCACCTATATAGTCTGCCTGTCCTCATTCTCATATATTTTTATTAACATGTTTTTATATAATTTTTTAAACAGTTTTATGTTGGTGCTATTTTTGAGCTCATTATCCAGACCATTCCACAATTTCACCCCACAGACTGTTATGCACATACTTTTCATAGTTGTTCTAGCATTTACTCTCTTAAAATTCATTTCCCCTCTCAGGTTATACCCACCCTGCCTTTCCATAAACGTATTTTGTACCTCACCCGGAAGAAGGTTATGTCTTGCTTTATACATAATTTGTGCAGTCTTGTGTTTAACCAAATCAGTGAATTTCAGAGAGAGGTCTGACAAACAAAGCATGGAACCTGACTGTTTTGGTGAAGAGGAAAATGTGAGTGATATGGAGTCAGGGGTCATTCACGCACCAGCCATGGAGAGTGAAAGTGGAACTGGGCAGCCCGTTCCAGAAGAGACTCATGTTGGGCCAGACCTGGCCCCACATCTAGATGGACAAACACTCAGAAGGTCCACTAGAGATAGGCGACCAGCAGCACTGTTCACCTACAACGCTTTAGGCCAGCCGTCACTTCATGTTCAACCATCGGTCAACAGTGCAGAGGTTTATGAGGTGCCACACATGACACTGTGGAACATGCAACCATACACTTCGACACCTTACTCTGTTCCAATAGCACATCACATTCCATCATCCTACCTGCCACCACCATACACATGGCCAGTATTTTATAACATGCCTATTTACACTTGCTAAGAGATTCAGAAGGGGCAAGGATAGCACTGAGAGTTGAGTGATATTGAGTAAATGAGTTAAAGGTGGTAAAATGTCAGGAGCCATTTTTTTTTTTTTTGTTGGGGAGTGTGTGACACCCACAAATGTATGGTCACAATTGTTGAGTTGTTTGAATTATTGTGTATTTTTCTATGAAAAAGGCCAGATTTAAATGTGTTTTCTATATGGGTTTTAGTAAGGTGCGTTTTCCCCCAACTCTACCACAAGAAGGAGTATCACCAAAAGTGAGCGCTAGTTGTAGGCTCGTAAGCTGCGCCAGGTTTACGTTCCTCAGACAGAGGACTGCCTGCTGAATGAACACAACTGACGACTCTTTTCTGTACTTTTCCTGTACAAAACAGGTTAGTAATGTGTGTTAATTTATCACAATGTATCCTGAAGGACTTACAAAGTCTTTGTGATGTTGTTTGAGTAAAGTTTAAGATAGAAAATGGGGTGTTGGGAACTTTAAGGGACACAGCATAAAACAGAGTTTTCTTTACCATGGGAAACAATTAAACAGAATGGCGGCCATACTGTTGATGTTTTCATTTGGTTGTATAGAGCTCCTGAACATTTCTATTTCATTTCATTAATTTGATTTAGGGCAGCACGGTGGTGTAGTGGTTAGCGCTGTCGCCTCACAGCAAGAAGGTCTTGGGTTCGAGCCCCGGGGCTGGCGAGGGCCTTTCTGTGTGGAGTTTGCATGTTCTCCCCGTGTCCGCGTGGGTTTCCTCCGGGTGCTCCGGTTTCCCCCACAGTCCAAAGACATGCAGGTTAGGTTAACTGGTGACTCTAAATTGACCGTAGGTGTGAGTGTGAATGGTTGTCTGTGTCTATGTGTCAGCCCTGTGATGACCTGGCGACTTGTCCAGGGTGTACCCCGCCTTTCGCCCGTAGTCAGCTGGGATAGGCTCCAGCTTGCCTGTGACCCTGTAGAAGGATAAAGTGGCTAGAGAAGATGAGATGAGATAATTTGATTTAGACTAAAATCGTTAATTCATTGTACTGTGTTGATAAGGTAAAAATGTTCAATCTTAGTGTATATTTTTGTATGGTTAAAAGACGGACGTTTGTTACTGGGAAGTCTGCATCATTGTGTAAAAATTGTGTAAAAGTGTTCAGGCATACAGTAGAATAGGAAAGCTATGTCAAGCAAGCTGTAGAAACAGTGTTGTATCACGGGTGGGATATCTTTTGAGGCTGGTTGAAGCAGCATGGGGAAAATGTGTGTTTCAGTGCACATTGTCTGTTTACAGTGATTTGTAGTTTAGTCGGTACCGGTAATGATATTGTGGCAGCGGGGGCATGGTCAAGCGTCAGTCTGTGACCGGAGGGCGGAGTCAGGGAAGGTAAGTGGCAGAATCACTGCACCTAATGTGAGTTAACGTGTGTTTGTGTGTCTTCCCCAGTGACCGTGCCCTATATAAGGGGAGAGAGAGCAGAGGAGGGAGCTCTCTCCCCAACCAGATGACCTGTGTGCGTGCGTGCGTGGGTGGCTGGGAGAGTTTAAAAAGCACTGAAAAGCGCCAATAAAGAGTTTTTTTTTTTAACTCAGTTCTGGCCTGCCGTCCTTCTGTGCTCCACCCACCCGTCCGAATTTCTACAGAGATGTAGGGGTACCAGATGTATGTTATGCTAACAGTAATATGTCTGTTAATTTGTGAAGTTGTGTATTGGTGGATATTATGTTTAATATTGTGAAAAGAAATGTAAAAGCCTGTTATTAAAGACAGAGGACTGCCTGCTGAACGAACACAACTGACGACTCTTGTCTGTACTTTTCCTGTACAAAACAGGTAACTCATCCTGAGGCCTGTAACATTAGGACAACTTGACTTGGATGTTTTCAATACTGCATTACTTGGATTCCCCTACTCTCCACTTGATATCAGAGACAAACCAAGCCCTGTAGCATACAGCACATTAGCTTCCAATGGCAATAAATTAAGGCAGTCCTCAGGGCAAATGATTGTTCTACTAAAAATTCTGCCATTTCTGATTAATAAAGCTAAAGGTAGTGAATACTACACAATCATTCTTGAGCTCATAGAAATTGTTCAAATTTTGTTTGCCCCTGTTATTGGTTTACAGACTATTAACAAATTGAAAACACTCATTGACCAGCACTTAAAACATATGAAGGACCTTTTCCCAGATAACAATATCACTCCAAAGCAACACTATTTAATTCATGTCCCATCCCAGATTAAACCACTGGGACCAATGATTCGTTACATATGCATGAGATTTGAATCAAAGCATTGCTTTTTCAAAGAGTGAGTTTCAAAACTAAATTTTAAAAACTGTTTGCAAGTCTCTAATTAAGCATAATCAAATGTATGAATGTTGCCATAATGTAAATCCTTCTGAACACCCAATTTTCTCAAGTGATCATACATTGGGACCAACATCAGAAATAACTGACATGTCATACTTAAAAGAAAAGATGAGAGCCTTCTTTGGAAATGATGAGGTAAAACATGTAGTGTCTGTAAAATGGATTAATCTAAATGGCAACAAATATATCCAGGATAAATCATTAATTGCAAGTGCTGTTAATAATGATTTGCCTGAATTCGGACTAGTGAGAAATATCTCATTTTCTCATCTCATCTCATAGGGTTTTACCCTAGACTTCCGGGGCGCGGTATGGCCGCTGACCCAGTGCTTCACGTTGGTGGTTTGTCTGTTTGTTTTTGTTCGCTTGTCTATTAATTTCGTCTAAACGTCTATGATAAGCCTGTCTGTCTAAACAACATTAGAACGAGCAGCTTCAATATGGAATTTCTAAAGTTCTGGATGGTGATTTACATCGTGTTGCTGCTGTTGTCAGTGAGCATCTCAAGCAGAGGACAGGATGTCCACGCTGTTTTCTCCTACACCAGAGATCAGCTGCTGACGCTGCAGGCCCACGCCGGGAATTTTGAACACCTAATTCCTACGGACTGTAAAGAAGTATTAAAACAACACAAAGTGCGATGGCCCGCATCAAGAAGAAATACAAAGATAAAGAAGAGAGGTTCGAGAGGAGGAGTAAGGGCGAGACTGAGGAGACGCGGCTCCAGATTTCCTCTACCTACAATCACACTTTCCAATGTGCGCTCCCTCAACAATAAAGTTGAGGAATTAGCTGCACGAGTACATCTGGAAACAGACTTCAAACTATGCAATTTAGTCTGCCTAACAGAGACATGGTTAAAGCCTGAATCAGTGGTCTCCATTGCCGGTTACACAACAATACGGGCAGATAGAGACGAACACCTGTCGAGGAAATCAATCGGTGGGGGATTATGCATGTTTTTGGACAATAAATGGGCCACGCAGATGCACATTTACGAACAAGTCTGCACCCCGGATTATGAAATTTTGACTGTATCATTTCGCCCTTTTTATCTTCCAAGGGAATTTGGACAGATCACAATCATTTTGACGTATGTACCTGGACCGAAACACCAGGAGGCTGCAGGTAGGATAGCAGATAGCTATAATGCTGCACTCCTGCGCTCGCCAGACCAGCCAGTGTTCATACTCGGAGATTTTAATCATTGTGACTTAGCAAACCATCTCCCTACGCTCTATCAATACATTGACTGTCCAACTAGAGGCACGAGAACTCTCGACCGATGTTTTGGTAATATACACGACGCATATAGATCACTCTGTCGTGCGCCATTGGGAAAATCGGATCATAACGTTGTTCACTTGCTTCCCAAATACAGAGCGAAAAGTAAACGAGAGCGACCGGTTGTTAAGGATATTCAAGTATGGGATACTACGAGTCAGGAGATGCTACGTGACTGTTTTGGAGACACAGACTGGCAATTGTTTTTTGACTGTTGTGATGATATGGATGAATTAACAGAGACTGTGACTGAATATATGAAATTTTGTGAAGCTAATGTCACTACTAAGAAAACGATTACATTATATCCTAATAACAAATTTGAGGCCTCTGCAGAGATGAACAAGTGTATAAGAGAGAGGAGGGCAGCTTTTATTAAGGGGGATCAGGATCTTGTCAAGTTGAAACGTAGGGAATTGAGGTCAATAATAAAGAAGAATAAATTGAAATACAAGGAAAAGTTAGAGAGCCAATTCTGTTCAGGGAATGCTAGGAAAGCTTGGGATGGACTGAATGCCATGATGGGAAGGGAGGGGAAGAAACATGTTGCACTTGAGAATAAAGGGGAGTCATTTGCAAATGACTTAAACCAATTTTATTCTAGATTTGAAACTCCTCTACATACAAATTCTGATAGTACTGATTTTAGTTTTGATATACTTAACAACACAACTACACACTCTTCAATAATACTGACAGAGACAGAGGTAGCAAGCAGTTTAGCTAGAACTAAATTGGGTAAAGCACCTGGCCCCGACGGGCTCCGGACTAGAGTGCTCAAGACATGCAGGTTTGAGCTTACCTCAGTGCTTACAAAACTGTTTCAGCTTTTATTGAACAATCAGAATGTCCCAAAGTCATGGAAAATATCAAATATAGTTCCCGTTCCCAAGAAACCAAAAGCCACAGAGCTTAATGATTTTAGACCTGTTGCACTGACCAGCACTCTGTGCAAGTGTATGGAGAGGGTCATAGTTAACCATCTTTTATCTTCGCTTAATGAACATTTTGACCCACTTCAATTTGCATATAAGAGGGGGCGGGGCACTGGCGATGCAACTTTAACACTAATGAATACAGTCAGCAAACATGTACAGCAACCTAAAAACTTTGCAAGATTATTGTTTATTGACTTCAGCTCAGCTTTTAACTGTATGCAGAAACATATTTTAGTTGAAAGATTGTGCAATATTAATGCAAATAGTATTCTTGTGCAATGGATAAAGGAATTCCTTACAGATCGACCACAAAGAGTGGTGTTCAGTGGCATCACTTCTGAAACTGTAATTTTAAATACGGGGGTGCCTCAAGGCTGTGTACTTTCACCTGTTTTGTTTTCCTTGTATACTAATGAAATGCAAATTATGAACTCTACTTGTCACTTGTATAAGTATGCTGATGATATGGTTGTGGTGGGTTTAATGCAGGCAGGGAATACAGCCAACCAATCTGCATATTTTAACTGCATTGAGGAGCTTACTACTTGGTGCAATGATAGTGCTCTTTTTATTAATGAGGGAAAAACTAAAGAGATGGTGATAATGAAACAGAAAAATGCCTGCCATGAACTCGTACCTGTTGTAATCAACGGCCAACATGTAGAGGAGGTCGAGGACTTCAAATATTTAGGAACATATTTTGATTCCACCTTGAGTTTTACTAAAAATACTGAGTATATTTTTAAAAAGGCAATGCAGCGCCTATATCTACTTAGAAAGCTGAATTCCTATGGGGTCAGCAAGAATGTTTTGGAGACTGTGTACAGGAGTTTGGTTGAGAGTGTGTTGACATTTGATGTGTATACTTGGTTTGGAAACCTGGGGGCTAAGAACAGAAACAAACTATCCAGGATCGTGAACATGGGCAGTAAAATTGTTGGCAAAGGGCAGAAACCATTAGCAGATACAGTGGGGTAAAAAAGTATTTAGTCAGCCACCAATTGTGCAAGTTGTCCCACTTAAAAAGATGAGAGAGGCCTGTAATTTTCATCATAGGTACACTTCAACTATGAGAGACAGAATTGGGGGAAAGAATCCAGGAAATCACATTGTAGGATTTTTAATGAATTAATTGGTAAATTCCTCGGTAAAATAAGTATTTGGTCACCTACAAACAAGCAAGATTTCTGGCTCTCACAGACCTGTAACTTCTTCTTTAAGAGGCTCCTCTGTCCTCCACTCGTTACCTGTATTAATGGCACCTGTTTGAACTCGTTATCAGTATAAAAGACACCTGTCTACAACCTCAAACAGTCACACTCCAAACTCCACTATGGCCAAGACCAAAGAGCTGTCAAAGGACACCAGAAACAAAATTGTAGACCTGCACCAGGCTGGGAAGACTGAATCTGCAATAGGTAAGCAGCTTGGTGTGAAGAAATCAACTGTGGGAGCAATTATTAGAAAATGGAAGACATACAAGACCACCGATAATCTCCCTTGATCTGGGGCTCCACGCAAGATCTCACTCCGTGGGGTCAAAATGATTACAAGAACGGTGAGCAAAAATCCCAGAACCACACGGGGGGACCTAGTGAATGACCTGCAGAGAGCTGGGGCCAAAGTAACAAAGGCTACCATCAGTAACACACTACGCCACCAGGGACTCAAATCCTGCAGTGCCCCCTGCTTAAGCCAGTACATGTCTAGGCCCATCTGAAGTTTGCTAGAGAGCATTTGGATGATCCAGAAGAGGATTGGGAGAATGTCATATGGTCAGATGAAACCAAAATAGAACTTTTTGGTAAAAACTCAACTTGTCGTGTTTGGAGGAGAAAGAATGCTGAGTTGCATCCAAAGAACACCATACCTACTGTGAAGCATGGGGGTGGAAACATCATGCTTTGGGGCTGTTTTTCTGCAAAGGGACCAGGACAACTGATCCGTGTAAAGGAAAGAATGAATGGGGCCATGTATCGTGAGATTTTGAGTGAAAACCTCCTTCCATCAGCAAGGGCATTGAAGATGAAATGTGGCTGGGTCTTTCAGCATGACAATGATCCCAAACACACCGCCTGGGCAACGAAGGAGTGGCTTCGTAAGAAGCATTTCAAGGTCCTGGAGTGGCATAGCCAGTCTCCAGATCTCAACCCCATAGAAAATCTTTGGAGGGAGTTGAAAGTCCGTAGCCCAGCGACAGCCCCAAAACTTCACTGCTTTAGAGGAGATCTGCATGGAGGAATGGGCCAAAATACCAGAAACAGTGTGTGAAAACTTTGTGAAGACTTACAGAAAACGTTTGACCTCCGTCATTGCCAACAAAGGGTATATAACAAAGTTTTGAGATGAACTTTTGTTATTGACCAAATACTTATTTTCCACCATAATTTGCAAATAAATTATTTAAAAATCAGACAATGTGATTTTCTGGATTTTTTTTTCTCATTTTGTCTCTCATAGTTGAGGTATACCTATGATGAAAATTACAGGCCTCTCTCATCTTTTTAAGTGGGAGAACTTGCACAATTGGTGACTGACTAAATACTTTTTTGCCCCACTGTATATATGCCACATATGTAAGACGTAAGGCCCAGCATATTGTGTCTGATTCAGTGCATCCTCTGTTTAGAGAATTCAGGAAACTGCCATCAGGAAGGAGGTACACAGCTGCTATAGTAACCAAGAATATATATAAAAAGTCATTCATACCAAGTGCAATATCACTGCTTAATTCCCAATAGTCCATGTGAAATATCTGTGCACTTACTCTAGATATCTGGGTCTATCTAACATTTAGACTATTGCTGCTGCTGGTAATGTGTTGTATGTATCAAGATGAATGTGATATATGTTGTATCTCATCTCATCTCATTATCTCTAGCCGCTTTATCCTTCTACAGGGTCGCAGGCAAGCTGGAGCCTATCCCAGCTGACTACGGGCGAAAGGCGGGGTACACCCTGGACAAGTCGCCAGGTCATCACAGGGCTGACACATAGACACAGACAACCATTCACACTCACACCTATGGTCAATTTAGAGTCACCAGTTAACCTAACCTGCATGTCTTTGGACTGTGGGGGAAACCGGAGCACCCGGAGGAAACCCACGCCGACACGGGGAGAACATGCAAACTCCACACAGAAAGGCCCTCGCCGGCCATGGGGCTCGAACCTGGACCTTCTTGCTGTGAGGCGACAGTGCTAACCACTACACCACTGTGCCGCCCTGAGAAATATCTATGTGATAAATTCATCTTTGTATTGTTTTGAGCGCCAGCCATACAACACCATTTGTCATGATGGTGATTATATGGCATATAAAATAGAGATCCCAAACTTGGCACAAGCAACTGAACTGAAATCTGTTGATAGCCTGGTAGATTTCACTCCATATTACAGCTTTACTCACAAGGATATGGTATATATGCCAATAAAATACTACCTTGGGGATGTGATTGGACTACACAAAGCCTCACCTGATGTAGGCCTATTGTAAAAGGCACTGTTTCATGTCAGTGTAATTTGATTAGCAAACTTGTATGCATTCTTGACACTTTAATATAGCAATGTTTTGACATTTGATCAAATTGCCTTTTCACACTTTTTTGCAAGAAAGACAAATAGTTCAGCAATCTCATGAGACTTAGCTGAGTTTATGTAGCATTCAATTGCAAATTAATTGCTAAGAGTTTCGAGTAAGGTTCTTCAGGTTGATCTTGCACTTTGTTTTTATATATTTCTGCTATTAGCTGTAACTCTTAAATGGTATACATATGAGCTTTAAACCTGGAACAGATTTAACGCACACACACATTGTTCAGGTACCAGCAGAGTGAAATGCAAATTATTTGATTTATATTTAGATATATGCTATATGACCAAAAGTTTGTGGACACCCGATCATAACATCCATATCCCTTGTATGGTGTTCAGGTCTGTGGGACCTGTTTTCATTTTTTATCAAAGGAACAATGATATGATTAATTATTTTTTCAGACTCATTGGCCTTGGCTCATTTTCTGTGAAGAACATATATCAGAACATATTTTTGATGATCACACACAGCACACACCCCCTACACATTTATATTACATACAGGATGTTCGGGTCCACTGGACCCAGGGCTAATAAAAGTGTGTACCTTCACTCTGTCCTCCTCCTGTCTGGGCCTGCTGTTTGTGTGTGTGTGTGTGTGTGTGTGTGCCCTGCCGTTCAAGTACCGACACCTGTCTGCTCTCACATTCCTACACATTTTACCCTCTGCATACTTGCCAACTTTTCAAAATTCTCATGGGGGAGAAAAGTGCATGAAAGACATTTTCAATTGGACGAGGGTATGATGCGTAGTTGAAATGATAAAAACCCAGTTAATTGCAAACCATTTGAAATTTTTGAATTCCATTTGAGTTTTTGAATTGTTGATATTGTTCTATCAATTACTATAGGTTATGGGATTCATGTATCAGGCATGAGAGAGCTCAGAGTGAAAAATCTGAAATAATACTCGTCTGGAATTTTAATATAATAACAATGAAAGGGAAGTCTTAAATCAGATTTTTAGCTGAAAAATCTCATCTCATCTCATTATCTCTAGCCGCTTTATTCTGTTCTACAGGGTCGCAGGCAAGCTGGAGCCTATCCCAGCTGACTACGGGCGAAAGGCGGGGTACACCCTGGACAATACATGGGGTACACCCTGGACATTTTATATAAATGTAATCTAACAAAGGTAAAGGGCAAATATTAACCATATATGCTGCTTATGTTGCTTGTAATTGGGGTGAAGTAAACATCTGTTAAGTATTTAATGTAAAATTGTTTGTGTTGAATTTAAAGCATCAAAATGCAGCGGGTCCACCAGACCCACCAACACTGGCTGAGTAACAAGAATACGAACACCACACAAGGGATATGTGGTTTATCCCCATACAGTCCAAAGCACAAATTTGTCGAATCTCATTGTGTACTGTAGCATTACAATTTTCTGTTACTGGAACTAATAGGCCCAAACTTGTTCCGGCATCACAATGTCCCTGTAAGCAAAGCGAGCTCCATGAAAACATGGTTTGTTAAGTTTGGAATGGAAGAACTTGAGTGTCCTACACAGAGCCGTGACCTCAACCCCACTGAACAACTTTGGAATTGAACCTGAATGCTGACTGCACCAAGGCCTCCTGCACCTAATAGGAAATAAATCTCCAAATCCACACAATCATGTTCCAAAGTCTTGTGGATAGCCTTCCCAGAAGAGTGGAGGTTATTATAACAGCAAAGGAGGAAATAAATCTGGAATGAAATGCTTAAAGTGATGGTCAGGTATCCACATACTTTTGGGAAGTGCATTACGCCATGGTATATTTAGAATACATTTTAAATACAACCCCAATTCCAAAAAAGTTAGGACACTGTGTAAAACATAAATAATAACAGAATGTGATGATGATTTGCAAATCTTGGAAACCCTATATTTCATTGAAAATAGTACAAAGACAATATATCAAATGTTGAAACTGAGAAATTTTGTTTTTTTGAAAAATGTATGCTTGTTTGGAATTTGATGTCAGCACCATGTTTAAAAAAATAAAATAAAAAAACCTATTAAAATTGCATAGCTCCATAGTAAGAGTCTAGGTGCTAAACTGGCCTGCCTGCAATCCAGACCTGTCTCCCATTTAAAACATTTGGCGCATTATGAAGCGTAAAATATGACAAAGGAGACCCCGAACTGTTGAGCAACTGAAATTGTACATCAGGCAAGAATGGAATAACATTTCTCTTTCAAAACTACAGCAATTGGTCTCCTCAGTTCCCAAACGTTTAGAGTGTTATTAAAAGTAGAGGTGATGCAACACAGTTATAAACATGCCCTTGTCCCAACTTTTTTGAAACGTGTTGCTGATATCAAATTCAAAATGAGCATATGTTTTTCAAAAAACAATACAATTTTTCAGTTTCAGCATTTGATATGTTGTCTTTGCACTATTTTTGATTAAATATAAGGTTTCCATGACTTGCAAATTATTGCATTCTGTTTTTATTTCATAATGTGCCAAATGTTTTAAATGGGAGACAGGGCTGGACTGCAGGCAGGCCAGTTTAGCTCCCGGACTCTTTTATGAGCTATGCAGTTTTAATATTTTTATATTTTTAATAGTTTTCATTTTTTTTAGATCCGTCCTGGGTGGCACGGTGGTGTAGTGGTTAGCATTGTCACCTCACAGCAAGAAGGTCCTGGATTCGAGACCAGCGGCCGGCGAGGGCCTTTCTGTGTGGAGTTTGCATGTTCTCCCCGTGTCTGTGTGGGTTTCCTCCGGTTGCTCCGGTTTCCCCCACAGTCCATGGACATGCAGGTTAGGCTAATTGGTGGCTCTAAATTGACCGTAGGTGTGAATTTGAGTGTGAATGGTTGCTTGTCTCTATGTGTCAGCCCTGCGATGATCTGGCAACTTGTCCAGGATGTACCCTGCCTCTCACCCAAAGTCAGCTAGGATAGGCTCCAGCTTGCCTGCGACCCTGTAGAACAGAGTAAGCGGCTACAGATGATGGATGGATGGATGGAGATCTGTCCTGTGCAGCATTCCAGAAAATATGCAAACAGCTTATGCAGAAGATTGTGCATGGGTGCACTTGTGTGTTTGTCTGTACTCTTGGCCTTTCAGGGATTGGTTCTCAACATTGGAACATGCATGCAGTTACACTGTGGTGACACAGTGAAAGCACTGTGTCCTCAGCACGACCTGCATCAAGATGGAGCCTGTGATTAGTCAGAATGGAGCCTGATGAGGAGATAAGATCAGAAGTGTGAGTGAAAGATGATTGAGACTTTGTGAGAGGGTGGAATAAGTAGACTTGGTGTTTAAAGTGCACATCACGGGTAAATTCAGGAGCAAGATCAATGTAATTCTCCTATTTTATATTAAACTTTGGTCAAATATCTGTAACATTCTGCATTCTCTGCAATTTTTTTACCTTGCACAATACCAGAAAAATTCAGTTGAAATCAAGCCATTTGAGGCGAATTGGTCCGCCTCTGAAAAAACTTGGCATTTGAATTTCCCGGCAAACATTGATTTTCGTGACGTCGCGTGCGGGACGCCTCCCTCTGAATCCTACGTCAGCGCTGGTTTGTTTATGAGAAAACGACCTGGTGGTTTTCTGCAAATTTCTTCACCGTTATCATGTAATTATTAAAATGCTTAACAGATGTATCATAGGATGGTGTAGCAACACCAATCTTGATGGGATTAGTACTCATCGTTTTCCAAAAGACCGGACAATGAGAGAGAAATGGGAGTGCTTGGTCTACACAGGCTGTGCACTGAAACCATGCAAAGCTCTCGCAGCCTGCTGGCGCTTCCGCAGGTAACGTCACGAATCTGGCTCCAGACTCCCTTGGGATTTTTCTAGCCGCGTTTTGTTATTTTATTTTTTTCTGCTATAGACAGATGGCCTTGTGCAAAATTGCTCTTCTGGATGAGTGTGTAAAGGGACATACTTTCATATAAAAAAACATGAAATTGGTCCAGAATATGCACTTTAAAGAGTGCTTATTCATGGTAATGGTGTGACCCTGAGGCTGGACAGCTTCTTCATCAGACTGGTTTTCTCAAAAGGCTTTAACAGTGATTCAGTTTAGACTAAGGTGTCATGGTGTTTTGTATTCATTCATTCATTCATCTTCAGTAACATTTATCCTTTTTATTGTCAAGCTTGATACTAATACTGATATGCTTCGTTATCACTGTATAGTGTTTGCATTACCCAGGGGCGCAGATAGGATTTTTGAACTGGGGGGGACTGAGCTGTCAGCAAATTATTCCATTTTGTGTATATATGTGTGTATATATATATATATATATATATATATATATATATATATATATATATATATATATATATATACATACACACACACACACTACTGTTCAAAAGTTTGGGGTCACTTTGAAATGTCCTTATTTTTGAAAGAAAAGCACTGTTCTTTTCAACGAAGATCACTTTAAACTAATCAGAAATCCACTCTATACATTGCTAATGTGGTAAATGACTATTCTAGCTGCAAATGTCTGGTTTTTGGTGCAATATCTCCATAGGTGTATAGAGACCCATTTCCAGGCCCATTTTCACTCCAGTGTTCTAATGGTACAATGTGTTTGCTCATTGCCTCAGAAGGCTAATGGATGATTAGAAAACCCTTGTACAATCATGTTAGCACAGCTGAAAACAGGTGAGCTCTTTAGAGAAGCTATAAAACTGACCTTCCTTTGAGCAGATTGAGTTTCTGGAGCATCACATTTGTGGGGTCGATTAAATGCTCAAAATGGCCAGAAAAATGTCTTGACTATATTTTCTATTCATTTTACAACTTATGGTGGTAAATAAAAGTGTGACTTTTCATGGAAAACACAGAATTGTCTGGGTGACCCCAAACTTTTGAACGGTAGTGTGTATACATGTTATTTCACCTCCCTCACTGCCATCACCAGGAACTACCTGCAGGCCAGGACAATGATAACATTTTAACATAGCCTATGGAAATCCAAAGTTTACACATTATCATCACGCACAGAAATTGCAAAACTGAAAAACTAGTTTTAAAACCGCTAAATTCCAACTGTTAAACAAAGCGAGAGGCTGGGCTACGTGTGTGTGTGTAAAGTGTAAACCAGTGCATCCTGACTTTCTAACTATGCCTGTGTGTTGCGTGAGCGGCAGTCAGTCAACAACTCTTCGCAAAGTTTCCTTATGAAACAATATGCTCGCTGAAGTTATGGCAGGGAACGCCAGATTAAACATTAAAACTGCCTTCTGAGCACTGTATCTACAGGCTGCCACCGAAAGAAGGAGGCTACCAGAAAGGCTTCTCTACTCCGTACGATTTTACTTTCACTACGACATTACTTTGAACAGACTATCAAAAAATTGCAAGGTGATATGATAAAGTAAGGCACAGTTTACTTACAGTCGTTTTTTTTTGAAAAAACGATGCAGTCGTTTTCTGCCTTTTGGCACCCTTCATCATGCCGTGTTGGGGTCCTGAACTAGGAGGCGCTGTCCCCGATATGCCTGTCAAACTTGTGGGTAACCATAGCAACCAAGCTCGAGCTCGCGCAGACTGCACAGGTTGCAGTTGCAACTATATACTGCTGTGCACGTCAATAAACCGAATGGTAATTAGTCTTTTGATTTTTCCGTGAGGTTTGCCTTATGCAAAGAAAGACAGCATAGACGTTTTTTCCTCCCTATAAGTGGGGGGGACCGAGCGAGGTGAATTTAAATCTGGGTGGGACGAATCCCCCCCGTCCCCCCCTCTATCTGCGCCCGTGGCATTACCTGTGTCATCAGACCCATTTTACTGGGGCACATGCCCCAGTATATATCTGTTGTGCCCCAGTAAAACTTCCTGATCACATTTCAAAAGCAGTAATGTCTTTGGCACTGCAGAATAACCATCCAAATCGCACCCATTCATCTCTATTAAACTGCTGGTGGAATACTCATCACACAAGTAACACACATATATCAGGTGAAACCACACGACTTGAGCTTCCCAAATGGTGTACCCATTAGTTGCTGTGATAAACAGATTGCGATAACATTAGCATCAATGAATTCACATAAAATTTAATCATATTCTGCATACAGCTCTATGTCCATCTCCACACCTGTTCTTATCAGTGCAATACCTCATTAACTCCTGAGTTTACACGACAAACCACACATCCAAATAAACAGCAGTCCCTACTGTTTCGAATGGTATAAAGTATTCATTTGGGCCTTTTGCCTTTCTCAAGTAATCTGGTTTTGAAATTACAGCAACAATTTGTCTCCAACTTTGGACTGATATTCTAATGTAGTTTACATTATGTAGTTACGTCAGTACATCATAGGCTGTTTTTACAAATTATTGGCAAGACATACAGTAGGCTATCCCACTATCATGATATTTATGTTGCCAGATTCCAGACAATCCACACAAGTATGAAAAGATATTTCGGTTGCCATGCTTCCTATAGTGGCATACATTCAAGAACATTGAAAATTCATAAACGCAAAATGTTTTTCCTTGATAGAAAAGCCTGATGTAAATATGCAAATATTATCATAACCTAGCCTGTCCTGAAAACAACAACAACATAGATTATATCATTATAGCATGTAGATGGATGGCCCTTATGACTATGAGCTTAAAAGTAAATAGTATACCCTGAAAATAGCCTATGATTAATTTAGATCAATAATAGGAATACACTTGATGTTTTTCTTCTTCAAGGTGCATAAACGTTGGCAACTTTCTGTTTCTAAATATAAGGCGCACAGTCTGTGCACAGTCTGTCCATGTGAATGTAGGGAATGCGCATGCAGCCAAGCATACGAAATTGGAGAAGGAAGGCACAGTGACGCCACGCAAGTTCATGTAGCAAAAGTATATATTTTTAAGTGAAGCTGTATGTCCTATAGCACATTTCATATGCAGCAAGCTTAAAAAAAAATGGGTATTTGGGGAGGGGGGCTGTGCCCCAGTAGAGCTGTGTCTAGCAATGCCCCTGGTTTGTGTGTTTGTCACCAACTAATATCAATTTATTTGTTCACATTAATACATTTATCTGGGGCCTTTTTTCACTAAATATAATGCTTTCACCAATGATGGTAAGCCATTAAGCTTCTTTTCCTTTGTGAAGAAATAAGACAGAAATTATGCAGAGTGCCATTGAACCATGACGTTCCCTGAATAATTAAAGGTAGCCGTTCTCACTCCTGATTCTCTGCTTGGGGAAGATCCTCCCTCAACCCTCAATCAATAGTCAACAGCCAAAATGCCAGCCTGTCCTTGAAGGAAAGAGGGTATATGTGTCAGTGTCAGTCATGAGCCCTTTTTACACAGATATTTCACAATATTGGCATAAAGAAGGCACCTCAATATTCCGGCCTTAGTGATTTACCCTGAGCCAAATAAAGTCAGCAGGAAGCACCTCCAGTGTGTGTTTTTACATTGTAAACTGGCGTTCCGCAACCAGAGGCATGATGTGTCTCAACAGACCATCGGCGTCTAGGGTGGTGTCTCTACTTGTTGGAAGGATGAATACCCCAAACATACTGGCGCTGCTTTCAAATCAACGATGGGTGAACAGAGTGTTGAGGTACTTTTGTTAGCTGTCACAATTATACCAGTCTTCAAGCACAGTACTGTGCAAAAGTCTTAGATCCCCTATTTTTTTCATACAAACTTTGATAGATTTCTAGTTTATGACTTCTACATTATCGAGTCAGTACAGAAACATTTTAGAGTCAAGTGTTCGTTTTCTAGCACAAAGTTAAATGTCTCATCTCATCTCATTATCTCTAGCCGCTTTATCCTTCTACAGGGTCGCAGGCAAGCTGGAGCCTATCCCAGCTGACTACGGGCGAAAGGCGGGGTACACCCTGGACAAGTCGCCAGAAAGTTAAATGTTACAGAAAAAAAAAATTTGTATCTGACAGTGTTGTTTTTGGCAGCCATTTTTTATTTAGTTTTAGTCTTAGTCTTTTGGATGAAATACTTATTAGTTTTAGTCACGTTTTAGTCAATTCCATCTTTGATAGTTTTGGTCTAGTTTTAGTCGATGGAAACTAAAAGGGTTTTAGTCCAGTTTTAGTCATTCATTTTAGTTGAAAAAATAATTACTTTAAAACATTAAATTAGGCCAATACAGAGATAGGAATTTGTACTCGAGGTTGACAGGTTGTGCATAACATATAAACGCTGTCTAGTGCGCATGCTCTCTACAGAAACGCTGCCTAGTGTGCATGCTCTCTACAGAAATGCTGTCTAGTGTGTATGCTCTCTACAGAGAGCTTTGTTTTAGTATGATGGCTGATAAATAACATATTACAATTGAAGGCCTGCTATGAAGGAATAGATAAGAGCTTTGGCATTATGTATATAAAAAGAGTGTTGAACAAGTATCATTTTAAAATGAAGCAAAAATGAACCTCACATCCATCCATCCATCCATTATCTATATTGTTTACCACAGTGCTGCCTTGAACCTCACTTTACAGTCTAAATGTGTGTGGGGGGGAGGCTTGACTAGAGTTGTGACAGTATCTTTTGTATGATCCAAGAGAATAGAGACAAGTTTCAGATAACTGAGCATGACCTCCATTTTCATCAGAAAAAAAATGGAGCACATTGTTTCAAATAATTAAGTTATTCCATGAAATCGAGTCATATATGAGCTGATAGCTGATGAGGCGTGTAGCACCGAGTTGGCTATAAGCCATGCACAATGAGATTTAGTGGAATAAATGTTTTATTTTATCCACAATCAGTGGATTTTGAGCAACAGAGCATTTTTATTTTTTGCAAATTCGATCAATAAAAGCTATATACAAAATGTCCAAGAAACTCCCACTGATTGAAAACACCTGACTCTAATTTCACCTTCAAATTAACTGCTATTACTAGAGGTTCACATACTTTTGCCACTCATAGATATGTAATATTGAATCATTTTCCTCAATAAATAAATGACCAAGTATAATATTTTTGTCTCATTTGTTTAACTGGATTCTCTTTTATCTACTTTTAGGACTTGTGTGAAAATCTGATAATGTTTTAGGTCATATTTATGCAGAAATATAGAAAATTCTAAAGGGTTCACAAACTTTCAAGCGCCACTGTAATATGTTGTTGTCACAAGAGAATTTTCTTGTTATAGCATGACGACAAGTGTGTACATTGCAATAACGTGAAAATATCTTGCTATCTTCACAAACTTTCAAGCACCACTGTATGTTTTGCATGCTTAGAACTGGAACAGACTGTTCTGATTGCTACTTGTTTTTGAAACTGGTACGGGCTGTTCTGGTTGCTACTTGTTTTGTTATGTTAAATCCTTGATATTTATCTTCTCTTGCACATTCTGCTCTCTGCTTATTGAATGTTATGTTTACCAGTAATGTCTTTCTTCTTTTCATAAGATAATGATCCTGGCAGGTGATATAATGGTGCATAATGTCTCTTTTCTTTCATAAGGCAGCATAGTCTAAAAAAAGTGATGTAATGCTTCATCATCCATTTACATTATCCATAGATAACCTCTGCTGCTTAAGTGATTCTGGCTCATGGATCGATCTGGGAGCAAACAGTCACTGACACCGGTCGATAGTTGAACCTCGGATTCAGGAGGAACAATGCATTTTTCATCCTGGTTGTGGAACACTGGACCAGTTCTTTACCCTTGCAAGGATACTGAAGGGTGCATGGGAGTTTGCCCAACCGGTCTACATGTGTTTTGTGGACCTGGAAAAGGCTTATGACCATGTCCCTCGGGGTGCCCTGTGGGGGGTGCTTCAGGAGTATGGGGTTCGGGGCCCACTGCTGTGGGCCATTCGGACCCTGTATGACTGGAGTAGGAGTTTGGTTCGCATTGCCAGCAGAAGTCAGACTTGTTCCCTGCGCATGTGGGACTCCACCAGGGCTGACCTTTGTCACCGGTTCTGTTCATAACTTTTATGGACAGAATTTCTAGGCACAGCCAAGGGGCAGAGGGTGTCCGTTTTAGTGGCACCAGGATCGTGTCTTTGCTTTTTGCAGACGATGTGGTCCTCTTGGCTTCATCAATCTATGACATACAGCATGCACTGGGATGGTTTGCTGCCAAGTGTGAAGTGGCTGGGATGAGGATCAGCACCCCCAAGTCCGTGGCCATGGCGCTCAGCTGGAAATGGGTGGAGTGCCTACTTCGGGTCAGGGGGGAGTTGCTACCTCAAGTGGAGGAGTTTAAATATCTCAGGGTCTTGCTCACGAGTGAGGGTAGGGGGAGCGGGAGTTGGACAGACGGATCGGGGCAGCATCAGCAGTGATGCGGATGCTAAACCAGTCTGTTGTGGTGAAGAGAGTGCTGAGCCAAAAGGCAAAGCTCTCAATTTACTGGGCCATCTACGTTCCCACCCTCACCTATGGTCACAAGCTGTAGGTAGTGACTGAAAGAATGAGCTCACACATACAAACAGTCGAAATAAGTTTTCTCCGCAGGCTGGCTGGGCTCTCCCTTAGAAACTGGGTGAGAAGCTTGGCCATTCGGGAGAGACTCAGAGAAGAACTGCTGCTCTGCCACATCAAAAGGAGTCAGTTGAGGTGATTCAGGCACTTTGTTAGGATGCCCCCTGGACACCTCCCAGGGGGCGTTCTCTGGGCATGTGCCACCAGGAGGAGACCCCGGGGCAGATCCAGGACATGCTGGAGAGATTACATCTCTCGGCTGGCCTGGGAATGCCTCGGTATTCCCCCTGAAGTGCTGGTGGAGGTGGCCGGGGAGAGGGAAGTCTGGGCTGCTCTGCTTAGGCTGCTACCTCCATGACCTGGACCTGGATAAGCGGCAGAAAATGGATGGATAATTTGGCTTCATCAGTTAAACTATCATCATCATCATCATCATCATCATCCAATCACAGAGCTACAACACACTCCTGAATATGGATATACACTCATGTATGTCCGAAAATAAACTGAGAAACATTTGCGAGCAGCTGTGTCAGTGACTGTTTGCTCCTAGATCAATCCATGAGCCAGAATCTCTTAGGTGCCAGAGGCCTACATTCCTAGATTATACTTTATCAATTCAACTTCCTTCCGTACAGACAGATTAAAACCTAACACTACCTTTATAGGTATCAGTCATTAAAAAAACAAGTACTAACTAGCAGCAAGGCAAGAATACGCACAATTCAACCAAACTGCTGAAACTCAGAGCCAGTTTGCTTGCATAGCTCATTTTACTTTAGCAAGAAAACAGAAGAAGAAGAAGAAGAAGCTTTATTGTCATTGGACAAGAATACAATGAAATTCCGTTTGGCAGCATCTCTCTTATAACAGCTACATGTCAGTCACAAGAAAATATATTAAACATAAATAGTAAAAACAGTAAAGTGCAGATAAAATGTTACTTTTAAGTAGTCTGTATTAAAAGTGCAGTCTATATTTGAGGTGCAAGAGTCATTGTCCATTGACTGGGAGGTAGTAGTGTGTGTGTGTGGGGTCATGATTCCTGCAGCAGTCTCTTCACAGCTATGGGGAAGAAGCTGTTCTTCAGTCTGTTGGTGCGGGCTCTCATGACTCTGAGTCTGCCAGAGGGGAGGTTGGAAAATAGAGAGTGTCCTGGGTGGGCGGGGTCATCCTGGATCTTTGTGGCCCGTCGAAGGAGCCGGATCGAGTAGATCTCCTCTAGGCATAGGAGTGGGGAGCCGATGATCCACTGAGCAGTCTTGATGACCCGCTGCAGTTGTTTCTTCTCGGACACAGTGCAGCTGGCATACCACACCATACATCCGTAGGTCAGGACACTCTCTATTGTGCAGTGATAAAAGTTTTTCAGCAGAGGTGGAGGGAGTTTGTTCCTCTTCAGCATTCTCAGGATAAAGAGACACTGCTGGGCCTTTTTAATAATGTGGGTGGTGTTCACAGTCTAGCCCAGGTCCTCTGAGATGTGCAGTCCGAGGAACTTGAAGTTTTTGACCCGCTCCACTTCTTTCCCATTGATGCTCAGGCCTGAGTGTAGTGTGGTCCTTGTCTTCCGGAAGTCAGAGATGAGTTCTTTTGTCTTCTTGGTGTTGAGGTTGAGGTGGTTGTCACTGCACCAGGCCGCCAGTGCTTGGACCTCCTCCCTGTATGGTGCCTCATCATCATTGTTGATCAATCCAACAATGGTTGTATCGTCCGCAAATTTAATGAGGGTGTTGGAGCCATGGGTGGCGACACAGTCATGGGTGTACAGCGTGTACAAGACTGGACTCAGAACACAGCCCTGAGGAACACCGATATTGAGGACATGAAGGTGCCTATCCTGACATGCTGGGGTCTGTTAGTCAGGAAGTCCTTGATCCACAGACAGAGGGAGGTTCCAAGTTGCAGTGTCTGCAGTTTGGTGATCAGCTGGCTGGGGCTGATGGAGTTAAATGCCGAACTGAAGTCAACAAACAGCATCCTGATGTATGTTTTGGGACTTTCAATGTGGCTGAGAGCGGTGTGGAGGGCAATGGAGATGGCGTCGTCTGTGGATCTGTTGGACCTGTAGGCGAACTGATGTTGGTCAAAGCCAGATGGAATATGGGCCTTGACATGCTGTAACACCAGTCTCTCCATACATGTTATAATCACCTGCGTCAGGGCCACTGGCCGGTAATCATTCAACCCTGTGATGGCAGAGGCTTTGGGCACGGGGATTAAGGTGGCAGTTTTCAGGCGGGGGGGGGGACTATGGCTTGCTGCAGCAAACAGTTAAAGATGTTAGTAAATACAGCAGCAAGCTGATGGGCACATGATTTCAGCACCCTCCCTGGTACTCCATCCGGTCCTGGTGCTTTGCTGGTGTCGATGCCTTGCAGGACTCGCAGTACCTGGTGTTGGTGGATGGTGGGGGGCTGGCCATGCTCTGATGGTGTCAGCTGTGTGTCCTCTGCCTGTTTGCTGTCCTCTTCAAAGCGGGAGAAAAAAATGTTAAGTTGGTCTGGAAGATAAATATCAGTGGGGGAGGGGTGTTGTGGCATTGTTTGTAGTCTGTAATGTTCTGGATGCCTTTCCACATGGAGTGAGGGTTGCTTTCCCTGAAATTGGCATCTATCTGCTCTCTGTATTTTGTTTTAGCAGCCTTGATGCCTCTGTTCAGGTCCAGTCTAGCCTTCCTGTAGGCCATGGGCGCAGATAGAGGGGGGGACGGGGGGATTCATCCCACCCAGATTTAAATTCACCTCGTTCGGTCCCCCCCACTCATAGGGAGGAAAAAACGTCTATGCTGTCTTTCTTTGAATAAGGCAAACCTCACGGAAAAATCAAAAGACTAATTACCATTCGGTTTATTGAGGTGCACAGCAGTACATACATAGTTGCAACTGCGCAGACTGCACAGGTTGCGAGCTTGAGCTTGGTTGCTATGGTTACCGACAACAAGTTTGACAGGCATATCAGGGACAGCTCCTCCTAGTTCAGGACCCCAACACGGCATGATGAAGGGTGCCAAAAGGCAGAAAATGATTGCATCGTTTTTTGTTTTTTTTTTAAAACGACTGTAAGTAAACTGTGCCTTACTTTATCATATCACCTTGCAATTTTTTGATAGTCTGTTCAAAGTAATGTCATAGTGAAAGTAAAATCGTACGGAGTAGAGATGCCTTTCTGGTAGCCTCCTTCTTTCGGTGGTAGCCTGTAGATACAGTGCTCAGAAGGCAGTTTTAATGTTTAATCTGGTGTTCCCTGCCATAATTTCAGCGAGCATATTGTTTCATAAGGAAACTTTGCGAAGAGTTGTTGACTGATTGCCGCTCACGCAACACACAGGCATAGTTAGAAAGTCAGGATGCACTGGTTTACACTTTACACACACACACACACACACACACACACACACACACACACACACACACACACACACACACACACACACGTAGCCCAGCCTCTCGCTATGTTTAACAGTTGGAATTTAGCGGTTTTAAAACTAGTTTTGCAGTTTTGCAATTTCTGTGCATGATGATAATGTGTAAACTTTGGATTTCCATAGGCTATGTTAAAATGTTATCATTGTCCTGGCCTGCAGGTAGTTCCTGGTGATGGCAGTGAGGGAAGTGAAATAACATGTATACACACTACCGTTCAAAAGTTTGGGGTCACCCAGACAATTTTGTGTTTTCCATGAAAAGTCACACTTTTATTTACCACCATAAGTTGTAAAATGAATAGAAAATATAGTCAAGACATTTTTCTGGCCATTTTGAGCATTTAATCGACCCCACAAATGTGATGCTCCAGAAACTCAATCTGCTCAAAGGAAGGTCAGTTTTATAGCTTCTCTAAAGAGCTCAACTGTTTTCAGCTGTGCTAACATGATTGTACAAGGGTTTTCTAATCATCCATTAGCCTTCTGAGGCAATGAGCAAACACATTGTACCATTAGAACCCTGGAGTGATACAGTAGTTGCTGGAAATGGGCCTCTATACACCTATGGAGATACTGCACCAAAAACCAGACATTTGCAGCTAGAATAGTCATTTACCACATTAGCAATGTATAGAGTGTATTTCTGATTAGTTTAAAGTGATCTTCATTGAAAAGAACAGTGCTTTTCTTTCAAAAATAAGGACATTTCAAAGTGACCCCAAACTTTTGAACAGTAGTGTGTGTGTGTATATATATATATATACATACACACACACACACACACATATATATATATATATATATATATATATATATATATATATATATATATATATATATATATATACACACACACACACATATATATATATATATATATATATATATATATATATATATATATATATATATACAAAATGGAATCATTTTCTGACAGCTCAGTCCCCCCCAGTTCAAAAATCCTATCTGCGCCCCTGCTGTAGGCCTCCCCGTCTCCTGACCTCAGTGCTGAATCCCTGGCCTGGAGTAATGCTCTGATATCGGTGTTAAACCAGGGTTTCTGGTTGGGGAATATTTTCACCCGTTTCCTTGTTACATTGTCCATGCAGAAACTGATGTATGACAGTACAGAGGAGGTGTGGAGCTCAATGTCTGGTTCCTCAAAGGGCTCCCATGGTGTCCTCAAAACAGTCCTGCAAGGATAGTGTGGCCTCCTCAGTCCAGCACTGCATGGACTTGTACTGTGGCTTAGACCTGCAGATGAGGGGCTTGTAAGCTGGTGTCAGGAACAGGGAAAGATGGTCTGAGTGTCCGAGGTGAGGGGAGGGGCAGGCTTTGTAGGCTCCAGAAATGTTGGTGTAGACCTGGTCTAGTGTTCTGCCCTTCCTTGTTTTAATGTCCACATTCTTATAGAATTTGGGGAGCACAGGCTCGGCAACTCGCGCATTGGTAGTGCACAAGACCGCTACGGGTAACAACACAGCAGGTATGTAACTGAACTGGACCAACACAGATTGTGTCCAAATTCACATTGCTTCTTTTTGGTTGAATAGCTCATTGCAACAAAGTGGATCATATATCAAACAAAATGGTATGATTGACTTTTTCTATGAAGTGTTAGTGAGAAAAATGATTTCATAGTTACAAATCTGCCTACAGCTCTATCTATGTCCATCTGCACACCCTTTACTCTTGTTCGAATTACTCATGAACTCATCACTGCATAGATATGAAGCGCGTCCTGTAACGAGAAAGAGTGGAACCTGAGCTTTGTAATGATGCCAGTCACATTTGTACAGTATTTGTACATACTGAAATAATCACAGAATGAAAACATCAAATTTGCAAAACTGCAAAGTAATATCTTTACTAAGTGGCTCAATAATTTTCATACTCCTGCTTCTTGGTTGAATAAGTCACAAAGTCACTATCACTTCACAATGTACCATATATCATAATATTGTCTGTTTATGAGTGTTTAGTCTATGTCTAGTTCTTATCTAGAGTGTTTATACTGTTTATCTTGTTTGTTTGAGTGTTTAGTCTATGTCTAGTTCTTATCTAGAGTGTTTATACTGTCTGTTTATGAGTGTTTAGTCTATGTCTAGTTCTTATCTAGAGTGTTTATACTGTTTATATTGTTTGTTTTTTCAATTATTCTATTTTTATATATTGCATTGCCTGTTTGCACCATGGGTCAGAGAGGACTGAAATTTCATCTGTGCTGTATGTCGAGCATGCATAGCATATTTGACAATAAAGTTGACTTGACTTGACTTGAATTACTTGACTCTGAGGATAGTAGTTGTTTCGCTGTGCGCCAAAACATTTTTGAGTAATCCGATTTTGAATTCACAGCAAATAAAACAATGACTTTGTTTCCAATAGAGTCCTTTTAATTTGTCCAAATAATGCAACCGAATGTAACCAGGTTCATTACTTAATACTTAGCATTGAGACTCAGCTTCTTCAAATGGGATCTCTTTGTTTCTTCTTTTTCCTTCTTCAGAAATCTGACACAAAATGTTAACCACAAATCTACGCTGCCGTACAAAGGCAAACTGGAGTATCTGCATATTTTGTGAAATTGAGTTTTGTGTATGAGGTTTAGGTGCCGTATCTGTTCTATTACATGTGAAAGTTTTGTGGCTCTACCGTGCTCCAGCTTCGAATTACGAGTGTTTGAAATTTGTAGTAACTGCAAATTTACCAAGTCAAATCAAGGCAAACTGCCATTTATCTCAGTTCAGTGATTCTGCAAATACTGCAGTTTGTTTTGCACAGCAGTACATTTTAGCGCCTGGATTCCACGTGTTTGTGCGAATTGCAGGAACAGCAATAGTCTTTAGCTTTCTGTAGTCTGATAGCACTGATTTCTTGTTCAATTGCAAAACAGTACTTTCCCATTTTTGTGTTTTGTGCGTTTTTGACACTTTTTTTGTATTTGAGGCTGAATGATAACTCTGCCACTCAGTGTGTCTAACAATACAGCGACTTCTGCATACAGTGACGTCACATGCCTGACTTCATCCTCTTATTTTGAATGAATGAATGAATTTATTTTTATTTCGAACATGTATAAAAAATGTATGTAACTTTTTGTACATACAAAAGAAAGAAAACGAGAAATTAAAAAAATAAATAAAATAACATAAAGAGCTAAGACATTACAAAACACCGCACATTGTTCGAAAAAGGAGTGGGAAGAAGTACAATACTTTTTTAATTTCCCACCCCTTTTTAACTACCCCGAAATCCAAACTACATTAATACACCTATAAAAATATATACCATATATACACTTCATGAATATCTATATAAATATATAATTACAAAAATAAATATGTACTACATACCATATATACACTTCATAAATATCTATATAAATATATAATTACAAAAATATATATATATACTATATACCATATATACACTTCATAAATATCTATATAAATATATAATTACAAAAATAAATATCTACTACATACCTATCCCTATAAATATGAATATATAAACTATCCCCATAAATAAATATATACCATATATACCATATACTAAGTTAGTTCTAATATAACAATCAACCCTATTCTATTTATCCCTCATCATCCTCCGTTAACATACTTCCTCTTCTATATACTTGTTTAAAAATATTTTTGGTACCTTTTTTTTAAACAGATTTATATTTGCACTTTGTTTTATTTCTGTCTCCAGTCTGTTCCATAAAGTCACCCCACAGCTCGATACGCACATGTTTTTCATATTTGTTTGAACCTTTGGTTCGAACCTTTATTTTTGGGTTGAAGGCACTCTTTAAGCTCCAGTGACTCACTATTTGGGCGGCACAGTGGTGTATTGGTTAGCACTGTTGCCTCACAGCAAGAGGGCTCTGGGTTTGAGCCCAGCAGCTATTGAAGGCCTTTCTGTTGTGTGGAGTTTGCATGTTCTCCCCATGTCTGCGTGGGTTTCCACCGGGTGCTCAGGTTTCCTCCACAGTCCAAAGACATGCAGGTTAGGCTAATTGATGGCTCTAAATTGTCCATAGGTGTGAGTGTGAATGGTTGAGAAGAGAAAACCTCTATAATAATCCAGTAGAAGGCAACAGGAAACAACTATTGTAATGTTCCCTAGAGACTTTGATGGCTGAAGCCATCAGAGTGGTCACGTCACTATAGTGATATGCCAAAATGGATGGACTCACTATTGTCTCTTAGTGCTACCTTCAGGCGATATCTCTGCAACTACCTTACACAGACATCTTTGACATAACACCAAAGCTGTTATTTCTTCACGTTTTGTTGATATATATATATATCATAGGCGGCACGGTGGTGTAGTGGTTAGCGCTGTCGCCTCGCAGCAAGAAGGTCCTGGGTTCGAGCCCCAGGGCCGGCGAGGACCTTTCTGTGCAGAGTTTGCATGTTCTCCCCGTGTCCGCGTGGGTTTCCTCCGGGTGCTCCGGTTTCCCCCACAGTCCAAAGACATGCAGGTTAGGTTAACTGGTGACTCTAAATTGACCGTAGGTGTGAATGTGAGTGTGAATGGTTGTCTGTGTCTATGTGTCAGCCCTGTGATGACCTGGCGACTTGTCCAGGGTGTACCCTGCCTTTCGCCCGTAGTCAGCTGGGATAGGCTCCAGCTTGCCTGCGACCCTGTAGAAGGATAAAGCGGCTAGAGATAATGAGATGATATATATATATATATATATATATAATTTTAAACTTAAATGCTTACAAATTCTTACACCGCAACTTTAAGAGACATTAGTATGAATTCAAAACAAGTAACACACAATATGTATTTCTGGATTTGATTTTATTCCTTTTATTATGCATGTTGATGTTCTATTTCAAAATTCATCAGAGCGGCAGAAGTCATCACTTTGTACACTAAATTACTGGGTGGCATAAAAATAATTCATAAATATAAATTTTCCTCGACACACTGCATCCTTGCACGATAAATTTCTGTTCAACTCAATTCTACTGTATTCTAGATATTCATAAAACAGCTTTGAGAAATGCGTTATGGCTTTTGAGGACAGGGAACTTTTTTTTTAAGCGACTGAGAAAAATTGCAATACAAATGCTCATGCTATTTCCCTCTTTCTGCGCAACCATGCTGTTAATTTGTAAAATGTGTGAGAAATTTGTGGTGGCTTTTCAGAAGAAAGGCATCCTTAATATATATATGTGTGTGTGTGTGTGTGTGTGTGTGTGTGTGTGTGTGTGTGTTTACCAGCTGGGAGGTCCGTATGGTGAAATACCGTGACCGAGGTCTTGAAAGTACTGAGCGAGGCCCTCTGGGCCGAGGTCAGTATTCAAGACCGAGGTCACAGTATTTCACCATACGGACCGACCTTAAGCTGGTAAATAATATATTTATTTTTTTCTTTACCAAATTCTAACAGAAAACGAGAGCGCCCGAAAGGGAAAACCGAGCCGAGCCGCCATTTTGAATCCTCATTCACGGCTGTAATGCAAATGGCTTCCTCCTCAGTATACAAGTGCACTTCCATGGCAGGAAAAAAAAACTACATTTTGCTGCCTATGTAGTCCCCTAATTATACAAAATTGAGTCATTCAGGATTCAACCATGTTTTTGCTCGGCGTTAGCAAGTTACAGGTTTTAGCTTTCTCCTGAAATGTTTTCTTTTATTTCTTCTTCCTCAGGGTAGTAAAACTCGCTTTCGCTGTGAACACTGTCGTTCTCACTATCCATGCTGTAAAATTAATGCTATTCTCCTGAGAAATGCTGGCAAAAATTTATAAGATTTGATAATCTTATAAATAAATCTTATAAAAAAAGGTAAATGTTGACAAAAAAATGCTACTATGTTTGTTGTTGTGAATGAGCGAGTCGCCGGAGGTCCATAACTGGGGTCTGTATCGTAGGATACGGACCCGCTCCCTAGCCAATCAGAGCACAGGATTTGATGGAAACCGGGCCGTGAAGAAAAAAAAAAAAAAAAAAAAAAATATATATATATATATATATATATATATATATATATATATATATATAATAGAGAGAGAGTATGTTCACAATGGTTTGTAAGCACTCAGATGAAATGAGTGTTCAGGTGTGTTTGTGGTCTCGCAGCTCATAATCAACTGATTTCAGCGTGCTGCATCTGGCAACCGCACGTGTTCATTTGTTCATTTGCTCCAGCTGTGCTCTCATCCTTCTTCTTGCAATTGCCAGATTCATTGCTCTGCTAGGGTCAGGTGGGGGACTTCGGGGTCTTCGCATGATTATATGAGGCTTAAGGCTGATGATGCATCCATATAAATAAACATATAGGCCTAACACACATTTGCAACTTACTGAGCTTCTTAATGTGATGTTTCATCAGTTAGTAATATCTGCAATTTGTGTATGTGTGTGTGAAAGAGACACTTAAGGGTGTCAATCATAGTTTAAAGTGCCTGACAGCTAAATGTTCAAACCTTTATATTCTAAATGTAATAATAAAGAAGTATAGTTTAAGGCCACTAGATGGCAATGTTTCCTTACATATAATTATGTTGGCCATTCTGTGTGTGTGTGTGTGTGTGGTGGGGTTTAATTTTGCATATTATTAAGTGGGTGTCTTTCCTGGCAGCTGGGTTGCCTCACCTTGATGACCTGCATGTGTGTAGGGTGGCATGACCCCTGACCCTGTGATCTCAGTCTCCTGGCAACACCAGAGTTGGGCACACTGTTGAATATTAGCAACCATCTGTGCAGCTGTTCAAAAAAACGCACACACTACAATACACTGTTCAGTCGACAGTGGAACTAGGCCTACACAACTACACACATGTTTGTCCTACTATCCTTTGAGGACCTTCCACTGCATAATTATTAATGAGGCTAATTAATGCTTTGCCTCCACTGAAATCCGTAACCTTAGAAACTAAAAGGGAACTTTTTGACTCTTATAGGTTTTCATTTTTTTTATGAACTGAACCCCCCCCCCAAAAAAAAAAAAAAAAACACACACAAAAAAAAAAACCCACCAACAGCAACAACCAAAAGTCCAAATGCCTTCACAAATTCAAAACTTTCAGATATTCCGTCCAAATTGGGATATTTGGTCTCTATCAAGATATAAAAACACTCCTACTAACACAAATGCAGAAATAATAATAATAATAATAACTAGACCGGACAATTCCCCGGGGGAAATTGTGAGAGGATGCAGTGCGTGAAGCAATTCGGTCACGCATGTTTGCTGGCCGTGAATGTGTGACCCGCAATGATGTTTCAATGCAATGATTGTGTGTGTGCTCGAGACAGCAGCCATCATGAAGAAGACCTATTCAAGAGTATGAACAAAGTGACTACAGGCGGAAATTAGCATGTACTGCTATAACCTGGGACAGACATCTGTCCTTAACACAAGGATAATGTTTAATTTGTGCACTGTCCCTTTTAAAAATAAAATAAACTCTAAACTCTAAGAAGAGTGTTTGTAGTTTGTATGTACGAACAGAAGTGTTCCTAATAAAGTGGGCGGCTAAGGTGAGGCTGACACACAAGGGCTGGAGTTTTCTACTGTTTTTTTATGAAGGACCAGGCCTCGAACAATGACAAATAACTCGACAACGGAAGCAGCTATTCACAAAATTCTTTCACAGTGAGCGCTAGAAGGGTCTCCTGAATAAAATGATGTATTTTTTTGTTTGTATTGTTAAAAATGAGGACGCTACAGGGAGTTAAAAACGAGTGACTTTTCAGCAACGTTTATACTGGGAGTCAATGAGGCCGCTCACCTGTGCTCTCCTCACTTTGAGGCTTGTCATTCAAAAACCGTAAATCCTATCGTTTAGGTAGACACATTGTGTGAATCAGGACAAGTTTTCCTACTACTTTTGAGAAAATCATGTCTGTAGAGTGAAATTTGTGGCGGAAAACACGGTTTAAGCGAGAAAGTTTGAGCTTTTTTTTGAAGCCGCCTACACTCTAAGCGTAACGACCCTCACTGGTGTGTAACGCAATAGACACCCATTCAAAAGCCGGATTTTCTCCCAGAAACCACATGGCGTTTGAACCGGGCCTGATCCGAAAGTGTAAAACCTAGCAGAAAAGTTGAATGCCAGATCCACAGAGGAGAAGTTTTCCTACGTTTTAGAGTTTGAATCATGTCTCTAGGTGAAAGCATGCCAGAGCAACGGATGTTTGAAAAACGTTGAAAAAGTGCTTTTTTTTCAATTAATTCCATAGAAATGAATGGGGTTTTTTGGGGCGATTTTTTCACGACTACGTCGCGAAAAAATCGTATTCTATAGAGAAAAGTAATGTACTGTTTGTTTGCATGTACTGCTATAACCTGGGACAGACATCTGTCCTTAACACAAGGATAATGTTTAATTTGTGCACTGTCCCTTTTAAAAATAAAATAAACTCTAAACTCTAAGAAGAGTGTTTGTAGTTTGTATGTACGAACAGAAGTGTTCCTAATAAAGTGGGCGGCTAAGGTGAGGCTGACACACAAGGGCTGGAGTTTTCTACTGTTTTTTTATGAAGGACCAGGCCTCGAACAATGACAAATAACTCGACAACGGAAGCAGCTATTCACAAAATTCTTTCACAGTGAGCGCTAGAAGGGTCTCCTGAATAAAATGATGTATTTTTTTGTTTGTATTGTTAAAAATGAGGACGCTACAGGGAGTTAAAAACGAGTGACTTTTCAGCAACGTTTATACTGGGAGTCAATGAGGCCGCTCACCTGTGCTCTCCTCACTTTGAGGCTTGTCATTCAAAAACCGTAAATCCTATCGTTTAGGTAGACACATTGTGTGAATCAGGACAAGTTTTCCTACTACTTTTGAGAAAATCATGTCTGTAGAGTGAAATTTGTGGCGGAAAACACGGTTTAAGCGAGAAAGTTTGAGCTTTTTTTTGAAGCCGCCTACACTCTAAGCGTAACGACCCTCACTGGTGTGTAACGCAATAGACACCCATTCAAAAGCCGGATTTTCTCCCAGAAACCACATGGCGTTTGAACCGGGCCTGATCCGAAAGTGTAAAACCTAGCAGAAAAGTTGAATGCCAGATCCACAGAGGAGAAGTTTTCCTACGTTTTAGAGTTTGAATCATGTCTCTAGGTGAAAGCATGCCAGAGCAACGGATGTTTGAAAAACGTTGAAAAAGTGCTTTTTTTTCAATTAATTCCATAGAAATGAATGGGGTTTTTTGGGGCGATTTTTTCACGACTACGTCGCGAAAAAATCGTATTCTATAGAGAAAAGTAATGTACTGTTTGTTTGCATGTACTGCTATAACCTGGGACAGACATCTGTCCTTAACACAAGGATAATGTTTAATTTGTGCACTGTCCCTTTTAAAAATAAAATAAACTCTAAACTCTAAGAAGAGTGTTTGTAGTTTGTATGTACGAACAGAAGTGTTCCTAATAAAGTGGGCGGCTAAGGTGAGGCTGACACACAAGGGCTGGAGTTTTCTACTGTTTTTTTATGAAGGACCAGGCCTCGAACAATGACAAATAACTCGACAACGGAAGCAGCTATTCACAAAATTCTTTCACAGTGAGCGCTAGAAGGGTCTCCTGAATAAAATGATGTATTTTTTTGTTTGTATTGTTAAAAATGAGGACGCTACAGGGAGTTAAAAACGAGTGACTTTTCAGCAACGTTTATACTGGGAGTCAATGAGGCCGCTCACCTGTGCTCTCCTCACTTTGAGGCTTGTCATTCAAAAACCGTAAATCCTATCGTTTAGGTAGACACATTGTGTGAATCAGGACAAGTTTTCCTACTACTTTTGAGAAAATCATGTCTGTAGAGTGAAATTTGTGGCGGAAAACACGGTTTAAGCGAGAAAGTTTGAGCTTTTTTTTGAAGCCGCCTACACTCTAAGCGTAACGACCCTCGCTGGTGTGTAACGCAATAGACACCCATTCAAAAGCCGGATTTTCTCCCAGAAACCACATGGCGTTTGAACCGGGCCTGATCCGAAAGTGTAAAACCTAGCAGAAAAGTTGAATGCCAGATCCACAGAGGAGAAGTTTTCCTACGTTTTAGAGTTTGAATCATGTCTCTAGGTGAAAGCATGCCAGAGCAACGGATGTTTGAAAAACGTTGAAAAAGTGCTTTTTTTTCAATTAATTCCATAGAAATGAATGGGGTTTTTTGGGGCGATTTTTTCACGACTACGTCGCGAAAAAATCGTATTCTATAGAGAAAAGTAATGTACTGTTTGTTTGCATGTACTGCTATAACCTGGGACAGACATCTGTCCTTAACACAAGGATAATGTTTAATTTGTGCACTGTCCCTTTTAAAAATAAAATAAACTCTAAACTCTAAGAAGAGTGTTTGTAGTTTGTATGTACGAACAGAAGTGTTCCTAATAAAGTGGGCGGCTAAGGTGAGGCTGACACACAAGGGCTGGAGTTTTCTACTGTTTTTTTATGAAGGACCAGGCCTCGAACAATGACAAATAACTCGACAACGGAAGCAGCTATTCACAAAATTCTTTCACAGTGAGCGCTAGAAGGGTCTCCTGAATAAAATGATGTATTTTTTTGTTTGTATTGTTAAAAATGAGGACGCTACAGGGAGTTAAAAACGAGTGACTTTTCAGCAACGTTTATACTGGGAGTCAATGAGGCCGCTCACCTGTGCTCTCCTCACTTTGAGGCTTGTCATTCAAAAACCGTAAATCCTATCGTTTAGGTAGACACATTGTGTGAATCAGGACAAGTTTTCCTACTACTTTTGAGAAAATCATGTCTGTAGAGTGAAATTTGTGGCGGAAAACACGGTTTAAGCGAGAAAGTTTGAGCTTTTTTTTGAAGCCGCCTACACTCTAAGCGTAACGACCCTCACTGGTGTGTAACGCAATAGACACCCATTCAAAAGCCGGATTTTCTCCCAGAAACCACATGGCGTTTGAACCGGGCCTGATCCGAAAGTGTAAAACCTAGCAGAAAAGTTGAATGCCAGATCCACAGAGGAGAAGTTTTCCTACGTTTTAGAGTTTGAATCATGTCTCTAGGTGAAAGCATGCCAGAGCAACGGATGTTTGAAAAACGTTGAAAAAGTGCTTTTTTTTCAATTAATTCCATAGAAATGAATGGGGTTTTTTGGGGCGATTTTTTCACGACTACGTCGCGAAAAAATCGTATTCTATAGAGAAAAGTAATGTACTGTTTGTTTGCATGTACTGCTATAACCTGGGACAGACATCTGTCCTTAACACAAGGATAATGTTTAATTTGTGCACTGTCCCTTTTAAAAATAAAATAAACTCTAAACTCTAAGAAGAGTGTTTGTAGTTTGTATGTACGAACAGAAGTGTTCCTAATAAAGTGGGCGGCTAAGGTGAGGCTGACACACAAGGGCTGGAGTTTTCTACTGTTTTTTTATGAAGGACCAGGCCTCGAACAATGACAAATAACTCGACAACGGAAGCAGCTATTCACAAAATTCTTTCACAGTGAGCGCTAGAAGGGTCTCCTGAATAAAATGATGTATTTTTTTGTTTGTATTGTTAAAAATGAGGACGCTACAGGGAGTTAAAAACGAGTGACTTTTCAGCAACGTTTATACTGGGAGTCAATGAGGCCGCTCACCTGTGCTCTCCTCACTTTGAGGCTTGTCATTCAAAAACCGTAAATCCTATCGTTTAGGTAGACACATTGTGTGAATCAGGACAAGTTTTCCTACTACTTTTGAGAAAATCATGTCTGTAGAGTGAAATTTGTGGCGGAAAACACGGTTTAAGCGAGAAAGTTTGAGCTTTTTTTTGAAGCCGCCTACACTCTAAGCGTAACGACCCTCGCTGGTGTGTAACGCAATAGACACCCATTCAAAAGCCGGATTTTCTCCCAGAAACCACATGGCGTTTGAACCGGGCCTGATCCGAAAGTGTAAAACCTAGCAGAAAAGTTGAATGCCAGATCCACAGAGGAGAAGTTTTCCTACGTTTTAGAGTTTGAATCATGTCTCTAGGTGAAAGCATGCCAGAGCAACGGATGTTTGAAAAACGTTGAAAAAGTGCTTTTTTTTCAATTAATTCCATAGAAATGAATGGGGTTTTTTGGGGCGATTTTTTCACGACTACGTCGCGAAAAAATCGTATTCTATAGAGAAAAGTAATGTACTGTTTGTTTGCATGTACTGCTATAACCTGGGACAGACATCTGTCCTTAACACAAGGATAATGTTTAATTTGTGCACTGTCCCTTTTAAAAATAAAATAAACTCTAAACTCTAAGAAGAGTGTTTGTAGTTTGTATGTACGAACAGAAGTGTTCCTAATAAAGTGGGCGGCTAAGGTGAGGCTGACACACAAGGGCTGGAGTTTTCTACTGTTTTTTTATGAAGGACCAGGCCTCGAACAATGACAAATAACTCGACAACGGAAGCAGCTATTCACAAAATTCTTTCACAGTGAGCGCTAGAAGGGTCTCCTGAATAAAATGATGTATTTTTTTGTTTGTATTGTTAAAAATGAGGACGCTACAGGGAGTTAAAAACGAGTGACTTTTCAGCAACGTTTATACTGGGAGTCAATGAGGCCGCTCACCTGTGCTCTCCTCACTTTGAGGCTTGTCATTCAAAAACCGTAAATCCTATCGTTTAGGTAGACACATTGTGTGAATCAGGACAAGTTTTCCTACTACTTTTGAGAAAATCATGTCTGTAGAGTGAAATTTGTGGCGGAAAACACGGTTTAAGCGAGAAAGTTTGAGCTTTTTTTTTGAAGCCGCCTACACTCTAAGCATAACGACCCTCACTGGTGTGTAACGCAATAGACACCCATTCAAAAGCCGGATTTTCTCCCAGAAACCACATGGCGTTTGAACCGGGCCTGATCCGAAAGTGTAAAACCTAGCAGAAAAGTTGAATGCCAGATCCACAGAGGAGAAGTTTTCCTACGTTTTAGAGTTTGAATCATGTCTCTAGGTGAAAGCATGCCAGAGCAGTGGATGTTTGAAAAACATTGAAAAAGTGCTTTTTTTTCAATTAATTCCATAGAAATGAATGGGGTTTTTTGGGGCGATTTTTTCGCGACTACGTCGCGAAAAAATCGTATTCTATAGAGAAAAGTAATAGCATAGCGAGTCCGATCGAGCCGCACGTTTTGATATATTGTTTGTCTGTGTGCGACGTACGGTTATTCAGTTATTCAAAATCAAAATTTGCGTAGGAGGAAGAAGAAGAAGAAGAACTAGACTGGACAATTCCCCGGGGGAAATTGTGAGAGGATGCAGTGCGCGAAGCAATTCGGTCACGCATGTTCGCTGGCCGTGAATGTGTGACCCGCAATGATGTTTCAATGCAATGATTGTGTGTGTGCTCTAGACAGCAGCCATCATGAAGAAGAGCTATTCAAGAGCATGAACAAAGTGACTACAGGCGGAAATTAGCATGTACTGCTATAACCTGGGACAGACATCTGTCCTTACCACAAGGATAATGTTTAATTTGTGCACTGTCCCTTTTAAAAATAAAATAAACTCTAAACACTAAGAAGAGTGTTTGTAGTATGTATGTACGAACAGTAGTGTTCCTAATAAAGTGGGCGGCTAAGGTGAGGCTAAGACACACAAGGGCTGGAGTTTTCTACTGTTTTTTTATGAAGGACCAGGCCTCGAACAATAACAAATAACTCGACAACGGAAGCAGCTATTCACAAAATTCTTTCACAGTGAGCGCTAGAAGGGTCTCCTGAATAAAATGATGTATTTTTTTGTTTGTACTCTTAAAAATAACGACAATAGAGCGATTTAAAAACGAGTGACTTTTCTCTCATGTTTACAATGGGTTTCAATGAAGCCTGTCAGCTGCCCTGTCCTCAGTTTGACGCTTGTCATTCAAAAACCGTAAATCCTATCGTTTAGGTAGACACATTGTGTGAATCAGGACAAGTTTTCCTACAAGGATAATGTTTAATTTGTGCACTGTCCCTTTTAAAAATAAAATAAACTCTAAACTCTAAGAAGAGTGTTTGTAGTTTGTATGTACGAACAGAAGTGTTCCTAATAAAGTGGGCGGCTAAGGTGAGGCTGACACACAAGGGCTGGAGTTTTCTACTGTTTTTTTTATGAAGGACCAGGCCTCGAACAATGACAAATAACTCGACAACGGAAGCAGCTATTCACAAAATTCTTTCACAGTGAGCGCTAGAAGGGTCTCCTGAATAAAATGATGTATTTTTTTGTTTGTATTGTTAAAAATGAGGAAGCTACAGGGAGTTAAAAACGAGTGACTTTTCAGCAACGTTTATACTGGGAGTCAATGAGGCCGCTCACCTGTGCTCTCCTCACTTTGAGGCTTGTCATTCAAAAACCGTAAATCCTATCGTTTAGGTAGACACATTGTGTGAATCAGGACAAGTTTTCCTACTACTTTTGAGAAAATCATGTCTGTAGAGTGAAATTTGTGGCTGAAAACACGGTTTAAAAATAAAATAAACTCTAAACTCTAAGAAGAGTGTTTGTAGTTTGTATGTACGAACAGAAGTGTTCCTAATAAAGTGGGCGGCTAAGGTGAGGCTGACACACAAGGGCTGGAGTTTTCTACTGTTTTTTTTATGAAGGACCAGGCCTCGAACAATGACAAATAACTCGACAACGGAAGCAGCTATTCACAAAATTCTTTCACAGTGAGCGCTAGAAGGGTCTCCTGAATAAAATGATGTATTTTTTTGTTTGTATTGTTAAAAATGAGGACGCTACAGGGAGTTAAAAACGAGTGACTTTTCAGCAACGTTTATACTGGGAGTCAATGAGGCCGCTCACCTGTGCTCTCCTCACTTTGAGGCTTGTCATTCGAAAACCGTAAATCCTATCGTTTAGGTAGACACATTGTGTGAATCAGGACAAGTTTTCCTACTACTTTTGAGAAAATCATGTCTGTAGAGTGAAATTTGTGGCTGAAAACACGGTTTAAGCGAGAAAGTTTGAGCTTTTTTTTGAAGCCGCCTACACTCTAAGTTTAACGACCCTCACTGGTGTGTAACGCAATAGACACCCATTCAAAAGCCGGATTTTCTCCCAGAAACCACATGGCGTTTGAACCGGGCCTGATCCGAAAGTGTAAAACCTAGCAGAAAAGTTGAATGCCAGATCCACAGAGGAGAAGTTTTCCTACGTTTTAGAGTTTGAATCATGTCTCTAGGTGAAAGCATGCCAGAGCAGTGGATGTTTGAAAAACATTGAAAAAGTGCTTTTTTTTCAATTAATTCCATAGAAATGAATGGGGTTTTTTTGGACGATTTTTTCACGACTACGTCGCGAAAAAATCGTATTCTATAGAGAAAAGTAATAGCATAGCGAGTCCGATCGAGCCGCACGTTTTGATACATTGTTTGTCTGTGTGCGACGTACGGTTATTGTGTTACTCGAAATCAAAATTTGTTTAGGAAGAGTAACAAATATAACACTAGACCGGACAATTCCCCGGGGGAAATTGTGAGAGGATGCAGTGCGCGAAGCAATTCGGTCACGCACGTTCGCTGGCCGTGAACGTGTGACCCGCAATGATGTTTCAATGCAATGATTATGTGTGTGCTTGAGACAGCAGCCGTCATGAAAAAGAGCTATTCAACAGTATGAACAAAGTGACTACAGGCGGAAATTAGCATGTACCGCTATAACCTGGGACAGACATCTGTCCTTACCACAAGGATAATGTTTAATTTGTGCACTGTCCCTTTTAAAAATAAAATAAACTCTAAACTCTAAGAAGAGTGTTTGTAGTTTGTATGTACGAACAGAAGTGTTCCTAATAAAGTGGGCGGCTAAGGTGAGGCCTGTCGGCTGCCCTCTTCTCAGTTTCTCAGAGCAGCGGATGTTTGAAAAAGTGCTTTTTTTTCCAATTAATTCCATAGAAATTAATGGGGGTTTTTTGGGACAAGTGTGACTACTACTTTTGAGAAAATTATGTCTGTAGTGTGAAATTTGTGGCTGAAAACAGTTTAAGTTTGAAATTTTGAGCATGTAAGTGTAGAACCTAGCAGAAAAGTTGAATGACAGATCCACAGAGGAGAAGTTTTCCTACGTTTTAGAGTTTGAATCACGTCTCTAGGTGAAAGCATGCCAGAGCAGCAGACGTTTGAAAAACGTTGAAAAAGTGCTTTTTTTCAATTAATTCCATAGAAATGAATGGGGTTTTTTTGTGACGATTTTTTCGCGACTACGTCGCGAAAAAATCGTATTCTATAGAGAAAAGTAATAGCATAGCGAGTCCGATCGAGCCGCACGTTTTGATACATTGTTTGTCTGTGTGCGACGTACGGTTATTGTGTTACTCGAAATCAAAATTTGTGTAGGAAGAGTAACAAATATAACACTAGACCGGACAATTCCCCGGGGGAAATTGTGAGAGGATGCAGTGCGCGAAGCAATTCGGTCACTCATGTTTGCTGGCCGTGAACGTGTGACCCGCAATGATGTTTCAATGCAATGATTATATGTGTGCTTGAGACAGCAGCCGTCATGAAGAAGAGCTATTCAAGACTATAACCAAAGTGACTACAGGCGGAAATTAGCATGTACTGCTATAACCTGGGACAGACATCTGTCCTTAACACAAGGATAATGTTTAATTTGTGCACTGTCCCTTTTAAAAATAAAATAAACTCTAAACTCTAAGAAGAGTGTTTGTAGTTTGTATGTACGAACAGAAGTGTTCCTAATAAAGAGGGCGGCTAAGGTGAGGCTAAGACACACAAGGGCTGGAGTTTTCTACTGTTTTTTTTATGAAGGACCAGGCCTCGAACAATGACAAATAACTCGACAACGGAAGCAGCTATTCACAAAATTCTTTCACACTGAGCGCTAGAAGGGTCTCCTGAATAGACTGATGTAATTTTTTTGTCTGTATTCTTAAAAATGAGGACGCTACAGGGAGTTAAAAACGAGTGACTTTTCAGCAACGTTTATAATGGGAGTCAATGAGGCCGCTCACCTGTGCTCTCCTCACTTTGAGGCTTGTCATTCAAAAACCGTAAATCCTATCATTTAGGTAGACACATTGTGTGAATCAGGACAAGTTTTCCTCCTACTTTTGAGAAAATCATGTCTGTAGAGTGAAATTTGTGCCTGAAAACAGAGTGTAAGCGAGAAAGTTTGACCTTTTTTTTGAACCTCTCTCCACTCTGAGCTAAACGAGGTCCACTGGTGTGTAACGCAATAGACACCCATTCAAATGCCGGATTTTCTCCCAGAAAACACATGGCGTTTGACCCGGGACTGATCCGAAAGTGTAGAACCTAGCAGAAAAGTTGAAGGCCAGATCCACAGAGGAGAAGTTTTCCAACGTTTTAGAGTTTGAATCACGTCTCTAGGTGAAAGCATGCCAGAGCAGCGGATGTTTGAAAAACGTTGAAAAAGTGCTTTTTTTTCAATTAATTCCATAGAAATGAATGGGGTTTTTTTGGACGATTTTTTCGCGACTACGTCGCGAAAAAATCGTATTCTATAGAGAAAAGTAATAGCATAGCGAGTCCGATCGAGCTGCACGTTTTGATACATTGTTTGTCTGTGTGCGACGTACGGTTATTGTGTTACTCGAAATCAAAATTTGTGTAGGAAGAGTAACAAATATAACACTAGACCGGACAATTCCCCGGGGGAAATTGTGAGAGGATGCAGTGCGCGAAGCAATTCGGTCATGCATGTTTGCCGGCCGTGAATGTGTGACCAGCAATGATGTTTCAATGCAATGATCGTGTGTGTGCTTGAGACAGCAGCCGTCATGAAGGAGACCTATTCAAGAGCATGAACAAAGTGACTACAGGCGGAAATTAGCATGTACTGCTATAACCTGGGACAGACATCTGTCCTTACCACAAGGATAATGTTTAATTTGTGCACTGTCCCTTTTAAAAATAAAATAAACTCTAAACACTAAGAAGAGTGTTTGTAGTTTGTATGTACGAACAGAAGTGTTCCTAATAAAGTGGGCGGCTAAGGTGAGGCCTGTCGGCTGCCCTCTTCTCAGTTTCTCAGAGCAGCGGATGTTTGAAAAAGTGCTTTTTTTTCCAATTAATTCCATAGAAATTAATGGGTTTTTTTTGGGACAAGTGTGACTACTACTTCTGAGAAAATTATGTCTGTAGTGTGAAATTTGTGGCTGAAAACAGTTTAAGTTTGAAATTTTGAGCATGTAAGTGTAGAACCTAGCAGAAAAGTTGAATGACAGATCCACAGAGGAGAAGTTTTCCTACGTTTTAGAGTTTGAATCACGTCTCTAGGTGAAAGCATGCCAGAGCAGCAGACGTTTGAAAAACGTTGAAAAAGTGCTTTTTTTCAATTAATTCCATAGAAATGAATGGGGTTTTTTTGTGACGATTTTTTTTTTTATAACCTGGGACAGACATCTGATCTTAACACAAGGATAATGTTTAATTTGTGCACTGTCCCTTTTAAAAATAAAATAAACTCTAAACTCTAAGAAGAGTGTTTGTAGTTTGTATGTACGAACAGAAGTGTTCCTAATAAAGTGGGCGGCTAAGGTGAGGCTGCCACACAAGGGCTGGAGTTTTCTACTGTTTTTTTATGAAGGACCAGGCCTCGAACAATGACAAATAACTCGACAACGGAAGCAGCTATTCACAAAATTCTTTCACAGTGAGCGCTAGAAGGGTCTCCTGAATAAAATGATGTATTTTTTTGTTTGTATTGTTAAAAATGAGGACGCTACAGGGAGTTAAAAACGAGTGACTTTTCAGCAACGTTTATACTGGGAGTCAATGAGGCCGCTCACCTGTGCTCTCCTCACTTTGAGGCTTGTCATTCAAAAACCGTAAATCCTATCGTTTAGGTAGACACATTGTGTGAATCAGGACAAGTTTTCCTACTACTTTTGAGAAAATCATGTCTGTAGAGTGAAATTTGTGGCTGAAAACGGAGTTTAAGCGAGAAAGTTTGACCTTTTTTTTGAAGCCGCCTACACTCTAAGTTTAACGACCCTCACTGGTGTGTAACGCAATAGACACCCATTCAAAAGCCGGATTTTCTCCCAGAAACCACATGGCGTTTGAACCGGGCCTGATCCGAAAGTGTAAAACCTAGCAGAAAAGTTGAATGCCAGATCCACAGAGGAGAAGTTTTCCTACGTTTTAGAGTTTGAATCATGTCTCTAGGTGAAAGCATGCCAGAGCAGTGGATGTTTGAAAAACATTGAAAAAGTGCTTTTTTTTCAATTAATTCCATAGAAATGAATGGGGTTTTTTGGGGCGATTTTTTCGCGACTACGTCGTGAAAAAATCGTATTCTACAGAGAAAAGTAATAGCATAGCGAGTCCGATCGAGCCGCACGTTTTGATATATTGTTTGTCTGTGTGCGACGTACGGTTATTGAGTTATTCGAAATCAAAATTTGCGTAGGAATAATAACTAGACCGGACAATTCCCCGGGGGAAATTGTGAGAGGATGCAGTGCGCGAAGCAATTCGCTCACGCATGTTTGCTGGCCGTGAACGTGTGACCCGCAATGATGTTTCAATGCAATGATCGTGTGTGTGCTCGAGACAGCAGCCATCATGAAGAAGACCTATTCAAGAGTATGACCAAAGTGACTACAGGCGGAAATTAGCATGTACTGCTATAACCTGGGACAGACATCTGTCCTTAACACAAGGATAATGTTTAATTTGTGCACTGTCACTTTTAAAAATAAAATAAACTCTAAACTCTAAGAAGAGTGTTTGTAGTTTGTATGTACGAACAGAAGTGTTCCTAATAAAGTGGGCGGCTAAGGTGAGGCTGACACACAAGGGCTGGAGTTTTCTACTGTTTTTTTTATGAAGGACCAGGCCTCGAACAATGACAAATAACTCGACAACGGAAGCAGCTATTCACAAAATTCTTTCACAGTGAGCGCTAGAAAGGTCTCCTGAATAAAATGATGTAATTTTTTGTTTGTACTCTTAAAAATAACGACACTAGAGCGATTTAAATACGAGTGACTTTTCACTCACGTTTATAATGTGAGTCAATGAGCTAAGAAACACAAGGTCTTGAATATTGTGCTGTGTTTTACTACGGACCAGACCTCGAACAATGACAAATAACTCGACAACGGAAGCAGCTATTCACAAAATTCTTTCACACTGAGCGCTAGAAGGGTCTCCTGAATAAAATGATGTATTTTTTTGTTTGTACTCTTTAAAATAACGACACTAGAGCGATTTAAAAACGAGTGACTTTTCACTCATGTTTATAATGTGTGTCAATGACCTAAGACACACAAGGTCTTGAATATTGTGCTGTGTTTTACTACGGACCAGACCTCGAACAATGACAAATAACTCGACAACGGAAGCAGCTATTCACAAAATTCTTTCACACTGAGCGCTAGAAGGGTCTCCTGAATAAAATGATGTATTTTTTTGTTTGTACTCTTAAAAATAACGACACTAGAGCGATTTAAAAACGAGTGACTTTTCACTCACGTTTATAATGTGAGTCAATGAGCTAAGAAACACAAGGTCTTGAATATTGTGCTGTGTTTTACTACAGACCAGACCTCGAACAATGACAAATAACTCGACAACGGAAGCAGCTATTCACAAAATTCTTTCACAGTGAGCGCTAGAAGGGTCTCCTGAATAAAATTATGTATTTTTTTGTTTGTACTCTTAAAAATAACGACACTAGAGCGATTTAAAAACGAGTGACTTTTCTATCCCGTTTATAATGCATGTCAATGAGCTAAAACACACAAGGTCTTGAATTTTGGGCTGTGTTTTACTACAGACCAGACCTCGAACAATGACAAATAACTCGACAACGGAAGCAGCTATTCACAAAATTCTTTCACAGTGAGCGCTAGAAGGGTCTCCTGAATAAAATGATGTATTTTTTTGTTTGTATTGTTAAAAATGAGGACGCTACAGGGAGTTAAAAACGAGTGACTTTTCAGCAACGTTTATACTGGGAGTCAATGAGGCCGCTCACCTGTGCTCTCCTCACTTTGAGGCTTGTCATTCAAAAACCGTAAATCCTATCGTTTAGGTAGACACATTGTGTGAATCAGGACAAGTTTTCCTACTACTTTTGAGAAAATCATGTCTGTAGAGTGAAATTTGTGGCTGAAAACAGAGTTTAAGCGAGAAAGTTTGACCTTTTTTTTCAAACTGTCTACACTCTAAGATAATGACCTTCACTGGTGTGTAACGCAATAGACACCCATTCAAAAGCCGGATTTTCTCCCAGAAACCACATGGCGGTTGAGCCGGGACTGATCCGAAAGTGTAGAACCTAGCAGAAAAGTTTAATGCCAGATCCACAGAGGAGAAGTTTTCCTACGTTTTAGAGTTTGAATCACGTCTCTAGGTGAAAGCATGCCAGAGCAGCGGATGTTTGAAAAACGTTGAAAAAGTGCTTTTTTTTCAATTAATTCCATAGAAATGAATGGGGTTTTTTTGGGCGATTTTTTCGCGACTACGTCGCGAAAAAATCGCAATCTATAGAGAAAAGTAATAGCATAGCGAGTCCGATCGAGCCGCACGTTTTGATATATTGTTTGTCTGTGTGCGACGTACGGTTATTGAGTTATTCGAAATCAAAATTTGCGTAGGAATAATAAAAATAAAAATAATAATAATAAAAAGAAACACGTAGAAGAACAATAGTTGCAGTGCTTTGCACTGCAACCTATGGGCTCCCCTAGGGGAGCCCATAGGTTGCTGTGCTGCAGCACTGCATCCTAATAAGAAGAAGAAGAAGAAGAAATACGTAGAAGAACAATAGTTGCAGTGCTTTGCACTGCAACCTATGGGCTCCCCTAGGGGAGCCCATAGGTTGCTGTGCTGCAGCACTGCATCCTAACTAGACCGGACAATTCCCCGGGGGAAATTGTGAGAGGATGCAGTGCGCGAAGCAATTCGCTCACGCACGTTCGCTGGCCGTGAATGTGTGACCCGCAATGATGTTTCAATGCAATGATCGTGTGTGTGCTCGAGACAGCAGCCATCATGAAGAAGACCTATTCAAGAGTATGACCAAAGTGACTACAGGCGGAAATTAGCATGTACTGCTATAACCTGGGACAGACATCTGTCCTTAACACAAGGATAATGTTTAATTTGTGCACTGTCACTTTTAAAAATAAAATAAACTCTAAACTCTAAGAAGAGTGTTTGTAGTTTGTATGTACGAACAGAAGTGTTCCTAATAAAGTGGGCGGCTAAGGTGAGGCTGACACACAAGGGCTGGAGTTTTCTACTGTTTTTTTTATGAAGGACCAGGCCTCGAACAATGACAAATAACTCGACAACGGAAGCAGCTATTCACAAAATTCTTTCACAGTGAGCGCTAGAAAGGTCTCCTGAATAAAATGATGTAATTTTTTGTTTGTACTCTTAAAAATAACGACACTAGAGCGATTTAAATACGAGTGACTTTTCACTCACGTTTATAATGTGAGTCAATGAGCTAAGAAACACAAGGTCTTGAATATTGTGCTGTGTTTTACTACGGACCAGACCTCGAACAATGACAAATAACTCGACAACGGAAGCAGCTATTCACAAAATTCTTTCACACTGAGCGCTAGAAGGGTCTCCTGAATAAAATGATGTATTTTTTTGTTTGTACTCTTTAAAATAACGACACTAGAGCGATTTAAAAACGAGTGACTTTTCACTCATGTTTATAATGTGTGTCAATGACCTAAGACACACAAGGTCTTGAATATTGTGCTGTGTTTTACTACGGACCAGACCTCGAACAATGACAAATAACTCGACAACGGAAGCAGCTATTCACAAAATTCTTTCACACTGAGCGCTAGAAGGGTCTCCTGAATAAAATGATGTATTTTTTTGTTTGTACTCTTAAAAATAACGACACTAGAGCGATTTAAAAACGAGTGACTTTTCACTCACGTTTATAATGTGAGTCAATGAGCTAAGAAACACAAGGTCTTGAATATTGTGCTGTGTTTTACTACAGACCAGACCTCGAACAATGACAAATAACTCGACAACGGAAGCAGCTATTCACAAAATTCTTTCACAGTGAGCGCTAGAAGGGTCTCCTGAATAAAATTATGTATTTTTTTGTTTGTACTCTTAAAAATAACGACACTAGAGCGATTTAAAAACGAGTGACTTTTCTATCCCGTTTATAATGCATGTCAATGAGCTAAAACACACAAGGTCTTGAATTTTGGGCTGTGTTTTACTACAGACCAGACCTCGAACAATGACAAATAACTCGACAACGGAAGCAGCTATTCACAAAATTCTTTCACAGTGAGCGCTAGAAGGGTCTCCTGAATAAAATGATGTATTTTTTTGTTTGTATTGTTAAAAATGAGGACGCTACAGGGAGTTAAAAACGAGTGACTTTTCAGCAACGTTTATACTGGGAGTCAATGAGGCCGCTCACCTGTGCTCTCCTCACTTTGAGGCTTGTCATTCGAAAACCGTAAATCCTATCGTTTAGGTAGACACATTGTGTGAATCAGGACAAGTTTTCCTACTACTTTTGAGAAAATCATGTCTGTAGAGTGAAATTTGTGGCTGAAAACACGGTTTAAGCGAGAAAGTTTGAGCTTTTTTTTGAAGCCGCCTACACTCTAAGTTTAACGACCCTCACTGGTGTGTAACGCAATAGACACCCATTCAAAAGCCGGATTTTCTCCCAGAAACCACATGGCGTTTGAACCGGGCCTGATCCGAAAGTGTAAAACCTAGCAGAAAAGTTGAATGCCAGATCCACAGAGGAGAAGTTTTCCTACGTTTTAGAGTTTGAATCATGTCTCTAGGTGAAAGCATGCCAGAGCAGTGGATGTTTGAAAAACATTGAAAAAGTGCTTTTTTTTCAATTAATTCCATAGAAATGAATGGGGTTTTTTGGGGCGATTTTTTCGCGACTACGTCGCGAAAAAATCGTATTCTATAGAGAAAAGTAATAGCATAGCGAGTCCGATCGAGCCGCACGTTTTGATATATTGTTTGTCTGTGTGCGACGTACGGTTATTGAGTTATTCGAAATCAAAATTTGCGTAGGAGGAAGAAGAAGAAGAAGAAGAAGAAGAAATACGTAGAAGAACAATAGTTGCAGTGCTTTGCACTGCAACCTATGGGCTCCCCTAGGGGAGCCCATAGGTTGCTGTGCTGCAGCACTGCATCCTAACTAGACCGGACAATTCCCCGGGGGAAATTGTGAGAGGATGCAGTGCGCGAAGCAATTCGGTCACGCATGTTTGCTGGCCGTGAATGTGTGACCCGCAATGATGTTTCAATGCAATGATTATGTGTGTGCTTGAGAAAGCAGCCGTCATGAAGAAGAGCTATTCAACAGTACAACCAAAGTGACTACAGGCGGAAATTAGCATGTACTGCTATAACCTGGGACAGACATCTGTCCTTACCAAAAGGATAATGTTTAATTTGTGCACTGTCCCTTTTAAAAATAAAATAAACTCTAAGAAGAGTGTTTGTAGTTTGTATGTACGAACAGAAGTGTTCCTAATAAAGTGGACGGCTAAGGTGAGGCCTGTCGGCTGCCCTCCTCTCAGTTTCTCAGAGCAGCGGATGTTTGAAAAAGTGTTTTTTTTTCCAATTAATTCCATAGAAATGAATGGGGTTTTTTTGGGACAAGTGTGACTACTACTTTTGAGAAAATTATGTCTGTAGTGTGAAATTTGTGGCTGAAAACAGTTTAAGTTTGAAATTTTGAGCATGATTTGTCTGTGTGCTTGAGACAGCTTTTCCCTCTGCCCCGTCACTGGCCCCAATTGGCATGGTGACGGGCCTGAACAGGAGAGTTAAGCACACACACAAGATTATGTCAGGTGTCTGCTGTTTTGCTAAGGAGTAGGCCTCGAACAATCACAAATAACTCGACAACAAAAGCAGCTATTCACAAAATTCTTTCACAGTGAGCGCTAGAAGGGTCTCCTGAATAAAATGATGTATTTTTTTGTTTGTATTGTTAAAAATGAGGACGCTACAGGGAGTTAAAAACGAGTGACTTTTCAGCAACGTTTATACTGGGAGTCAATGAGGCCGCTCACCTGTGCTCTCCTCACTTTGAGGCTTGTCATTCAAAAACCGTAAATCCTACCGTTTAGGTAGACACATTGTGTGAATCAGGACAAGTTTTCCTACTACTTTTGAGAAAATCATGTCTGTAGAGTGAAATTTGTGGATGAAAACACAGTTTAAGTGAGAAATTTTGAGCTTTTTTTTGAAGCCGCCTACACTCTGAGATAACGAGGCGCACTGGTGTGTAACGCAATAGACACCCATTCAAAAGCCGGATTTTCTATCAGAACCCACATGGCGTTTGACCCGGGACTGATCCGAAAGTGTAGAACCTAGCAGAAAAGTTGAATGCCAGATCCACAGAGGAGAAGTTTTCCTACGTTTTAGAGTTTGAATCATGTCTCTAGGTGAAAGCATGCCAGAGCAGTGGATGTTTGAAAAACATTGAAAAAGTGCTTTTTTTTCAATTAATTCCATAGAAATGAATGGGTTTTTTTGGGGCGATTTTTTCGCGACTACGTCGAGAAAAAATCGTATTCTATAGAGAAAAGTAATAGCATAGCGAGTCCGATCGAGCCGCACGTTTTGATACATTGTTTGTCTGTGTGCGACGTACGGTTATTGTGTTACTCGAAATCAAAATTTGTGTAGGAAGAGTAACAAATATAACACTAGACCGGACAATTCCCCGGGGGAAATTGTGAGAGGATGCAGTGCGCGAAGCAATTCGGTCACGCATGTTCGCTGGCCGTGAACGTGTGACCTGCAATGACGTTTCAATGCAATGATTGTGTGTGTGCTTGAGACAGCAGCCATCATGAAGAAGAGCTATTCAACAGTACAACCAAAGTGACTACAGGCGGAAATTAGCATGTACTGCTATAACCTGGGACAGACATCTGTCCTTAACACAAGGATAATGTTTAATTTGTGCACTGTCCCTTTTAAAAATAAAATAAACTCTAAGAAGAGTGTTTGTAGGTTGTATGTACGAACAGAAGTGTTCCTAATAAAGTGGGCGGCTAAGGTGAGGCCTGTCGGCTGCCCTCCTCTCAGTTTCTCAGAGCAGCGGATGTTTGAAAAAGTGTTTTTTTTTTCCAATTAATTCCATAGAAATGAATGGGGTTTTTTTGGGACAAGTGTGACTACTACTTTTGAGAAAATTATGTCTGTAGTGTGAAATTTGTGGCTGAAAACAGTTTAAGTTTGAAATTTTGAGCATGATTTGTCTGTGTGCTTGAGACAGCTTTTCCCTCTGCCCCGTCACTGGCCCCAATTGGCATGGTGACGGGCCTGAACAGGAGAGTTAAGCACACACACAAGATTATGTCAGGTGTCTGCTGTTTTGCTAAGGAGTAGGCCTCGAACAATCACAAATAACTCGACAACGAAAGCAGCTATTCACAAAATTCTTTCACAGTGATCGCTAGAAGGGTCTCCTGAATAAAATGATGTATTTTTTTGTTTGTATTGTTAAAAATGAGGACGCTACAGGGAGTTAAAAACGAGTGACTTTTCAGCAACGTTTATACTGGGAGTCAATGAGGCCGCTCACCTGTGCTCTCCTCACTTTGAGGCTTGTCATTCAAAAACCGTAAATCCTACCGTTTAGGTAGACACATTGTGTGAATCAGGACAAGTTTTCCTACTACTTTTGAGAAAATCATGTCTGTAGAGTGAAATTTGTGGATGAAAACACAGTTTAAGTGAGAAATTTTGAGCTTTTTTTTGAAGCCGCCTACACTCTGAGATAACGAGGCGCACTGGTGTGTAACGCAATAGACACCCATTCAAAAGCCGGATTTTCTATCAGAACCCACATGGCGTTTGACCCGGGACTGATCCGAAAGTGTAGAACCTAGCAGAAAAGTTGAATGCCAGATCCACAGAGGAGAAGTTTTCCTACGTTTTAGAGTTTGAATCACGTCTCTAGGTGAAAGCATGCCAGAGCAGTGGACGTTTGAAAAACGTTGAAAAAGTGCTTTTTTTTCAATTAATTCCATAGAAATGAATGGGGTTGTTTTGGACGATTTTTTCGCGACTACGTCGCGAAAAAATCGTATTCTATAGAGAAAAGTAATAGCATAGCGAGTCCGATCGAGCCGCACGTTTTGATACATTGTTTGTCTGTGTGCGACGTACGGTTATTGTGTTACTCGAAATCAAAATTTGTGTAGGAAGAGTAACAAATATAACACTAGACCGGACAATTCCCCGGGGGAAATTGTGAGAGGATGCAGTGCGCGAAGCAATTCGGTCACGCATGTTCGCTGGCCGTGAACGTGTGACCTGCAATGACGTTTCAATGCAATGATTGTGTGTGTGCTTGAGACAGCAGCCATCATGAAGAAGAGCTATTCAACAGTATGAACAAAGTGACTACAGGCGGAAATTAGCATGTACTGCTTTAACCTGGGACAGACATCTGTCCTTACCACAAGGATAATGTTTAATTTGTGCACTGTCCCTTTTAAAAATAAAATAAACTCTAAGAAGAGTGTTTGTAGTTTGTATGTACGAACAGAAGTGTTCCTAATAAAGTGGGCGGCTAAGGTGAGGCCTGTCGGCTGCCCTCTTCTCAGTTTCTCAGAGCAGCGGATGTTTGAAAAAGTGCTTTTTTTTCCAATTAATTCCATAGAAATGAATGGGTTTTTTTTGGGACAAGTGTGACTACTACTTTTGAGAAAATTATGTCTGTAGTGTGAAATTTGTGGCTGAAAACAGTTTAAGTTTGAAATTTTGAGCATGATTTGTGTGTGTGCTTGAGACAGCAGCCCCCCTCTGCCCCGTCACTGGCCCCAATCGGCATGGTGACGGGCCTGAACAGGAGAGTTAAGAGACACACACAAGATTATGTCAGGTTTCTGCTGTGTTTTGCTAAGAAGTAGGCCTCGAACAATCACAAATAACTCGACAACGAAAGCAGCTATTCACAAAATTCTTTCACAGTGAGCGCTAGAAGGGTCTCCTGAATAAAATGATGTATTTTTTTGTTTGTATTGTTAAAAATGAGGACGCTACAGGGAGTTAAAAACGAGTGACTTTTCAGCAACGTTTATACTGGGAGTCAATGAGGCCGCTCACCTGTGCTCTCCTCACTTTGAGGCTTGTCATTCAAAAACCGTAAATCCTATCGTTTAGGTAGACACATTGTGTGAATCAGGACAAGTTTTCCTACTACTTTTGAGAAAATCATGTCTGTAGAGTGAAATTTGTGGCTGAAAACACGGTTTAAGCGAGAAAGTTTGAGCTTTTTTTTGAAGCCGCCTACACTCTAAGCTTAACGACCCTCACTGGTGTGTAACGCAATAGACACCCATTCAAAAGCCGGATTTTCTCCCAGAAACCACATGGCGTTTGAACCGGGCCTGATCCGAAAGTGTAAAACCTAGCAGAAAAGTTGAATGCCAGATCCACAGAGGAGAAGTTTTCCTACGTTTTAGAGTTTGAATCATGTCTCTAGGTGAAAGCATGCCAGAGCAGTGGATGTTTGAAAAACATTGAAAAAGTGCTTTTTTTTCAATTAATTCCATAGAAATGAATGGGGTTTTTTGGGGCGATTTTTTCGCGACTACGTCGCGAAAAAATCGTATTCTATAGAGAAAAGTAATAGCATAGCGAGTCCGATCGAGCCGCACGTTTTGATATATTGTTTGTCTGTGTGCGACGTACGGTTATTGAGTTATTCGAAATCAAAATTTGCGTAGGAATAAGAAGAAGAAGAAGAAGAAATACGTAGAAGAACAATAGTTGCAGTGCTTTGCACTGCAACCTATGGGCTCCCCTAGGGGAGCCCATAGGTTGCTGTGCTGCAGCACTGCATCCTAACTAGACCGGACAATTCCCCGGGGGAAATTGTGAGAGGATGCAGTGCCCGAAGCAATTCGCTCACGCATGTTCGCTGGCCGTGAACGCGTGACCCGCAATGATGTTTCAATGCAATGATTGTGTGTGTGCTCGAGACAGCAGCCATCATGAAGAAGAGCTATTCAAGACTATGACCAAAGTGACTACAGGCGGAAATTAGCATGTACTGCTATAACCTGGGACAGACATCTGTCCTTAACACAAGGATAATGTTTAATTTGTGCACTGTCCCTTTTAAAAATAAAATAAACTCTAAACTCTAAGAAGAGTGTTTGTAGTTTGTATGTACGAACAGAAGTGTTCCTAATAAAGTGGGCGGCTAAGGTGAGGCTGACACACAAGGGCTGGAGTTTTCTACTGTTTTTTTCATGAAGGACCAGGCCTCGAACAATGACAAATAACTCGACAACGGAAGCAGCTATTCACAAAATTCTTTCACCGTGAGCGCTAGAAGGGTCTCCTGAATAAAATGATGTATTTTTTTGTTTGTATTGTTAAAAATGAGGACGCTACAGGGAGTTAAAAACGAGTGACTTTTCAGCAACGTTTATACTGGGAGTCAATGAGGCCGCTCACCTGTGCTCTCCTCACTTTGAGGCTTGTCATTCAAAAACCGTAAATCCTATCGTTTAGGTAGACACATTGTGTGAATCAGGACAAGTTTTCCTACTACTTTTGAGAAAATCATGTCTGTAGAGTGAAATTTGTGGCGGAAAACACGGTTTAAGCGAGAAAGTTTGAGCTTTTTTTTGAAGCCGCCTACACTCTAAGCGTAACGACCCTCACTGGTGTGTAACGCAATAGACACCCATTCAAAAGCCGGATTTTCTCCCAGAAACCACATGGCGTTTGAACCGGGACTGATCCGAAAGTGTAAAACCTAGCAGAAAAGTTGAATGCCAGATCCACAGAGGAGAAGTTTTCCTACGTTTTAGAGTTTGAATCATGTCTCTAGGTGAAAGCATGCCAGAGCAACGGATGTTTGAAAAACGTTGAAAAAGTGCTTTTTTTTCAATTAATTCCATAGAAATGAATGGGGTTTTTTGGGGCGATTTTTTCACGACTACGTCGCGAAAAAATCGTATTCTATAGAGAAAAGTAATGTACTGTTTGTTTGCATGTACTGCTATAACCTGGGACAGACATCTGTCCTTAACACAAGGATAATGTTTAATTTGTGCACTGTCCCTTTTAAAAATAAAATAAACTCTAAACTCTAAGAAGAGTGTTTGTAGTTTGTATGTACGAACAGAAGTGTTCCTAATAAAGTGGGCGGCTAAGGTGAGGCTGACACATCAAGGGCTGGAGTTTTCTACTGTTTTTTTATGAAGGACCAGGCCTCGAACAATGACAAATAACTCGACAACGGAAGCAGCTATTCACAAAATTCTTTCACAGTGAGCGCTAGAAGGGTCTCCTGAATAAAATGATGTATTTTTTTGTTTGTATTGTTAAAAATGAGGACGCTACAGGGAGTTAAAAACGAGTGACTTTTCAGCAACATTTATACTGGGAGTCAATGAGGCCGCTCACCTGTGCTCTCCTCACTTTGAGGCTTGTCATTCAAAAACCGTAAATCCTACCGTTTAGGTAGACACATTGTGTGAATCAGGACAAGTTTTCCTACTACTTTTGAGAAAATCATGTCTGTAGAGTGAAATTTGTGGCTGAAAACGGAGTTTAAGCGAGAAAGTTTGACCTTTTTTTTGAAGCCGCCTACACTCTAAGTTTAACGACCCTCACTGGTGTGTAACGCAATAGACACCCATTCAAAAGCCGGATTTTCTCCCAGAAACCACATGGCGTTTGAACCGGGCCTGATCCGAAAGTGTAAAACCTAGCAGAAAAGTTGAATGCCAGATCCACAGAGGAGAAGTTTTCCTACGTTTTAGAGTTTGAATCATGTCTCTAGGTGAAAGCATGCCAGAGCAGTGGATGTTTGAAAAACATTGAAAAAGTGCTTTTTTTTCAATTAATTCCATAGAAATGAATGGGGTTTTTTGGGGCGATTTTTTCGCGACTACGTCGCGAAAAAATCGTATTCTATAGAGAAAAGTAATAGCATAGCGAGTCCGATCGAGCCGCACGTTTTGATATATTGTTTGTCTGTGTGCGACGTACGGTTATTGAGTTATTCGAAATCAAAATTTGCGTAGGAATAATAATAATAATAACTAGACCGGACAATTCCCCGGGGGAAATTGTGAGAGGATGCAGTGCGCGAAGCAATTCGCTCACGCATGTTCGCTGGCCGTGAACGTGTGACCCGCAATGATGTTTCAATGCAATGATCGTGTGTGTGCTCGAGACAGCAGCCATCATGAAGAAGACCTATTCAAGAGTATGACCAAAGTGACTACAGGCGGAAATTAGCATGTACTGCTATAACCTGGGACAGACATCTGTCCTTACCACAAGGATAATGTTTAATTTGTGCACTGTCCCTTTTAAAAATAAAATAAACTCTAAACTCTAAGAAGAGTGTTTGTAGTTTGTATGTACGAACAGAAGTGTTCCTAATAAAGTGGGCGGCTAAGGTGAGGCTAAGACACACAAGGGCTGGCGTTTTCTACTGTTTTTTTTATGAAGGACCAGGCCTCGAACAATGACAAATAACTCGACAACGGAAGCAGCTATTCACAAAATTCTTTCACACTGAGCGCTAGAAGGGTCTCCTGAATAGACTGATGTAATTTTTTTGTCTGTATTGTTAAAAATGAGGACGCTACAGGGAGTTAAAAACGAGTGACTTTTCAGCAACGTTTATAATGGGAGTCAATGAGGCCGCTCACCTGTGCTCTCCTCACTTTGAGGCTTGTCATTCAAAAACCGTAAATCCTATCGTTTAGGTAGACACATTGTGTGAATCAGGACAAGTTTTCCTACTACTTTTGAGAAAATCATGTCTGTAGAGTGAAATTTGTGGCTGAAAACAGAGTTTAAGCGAGAAAGTTTGACCTTTTTTTTGAACCTCTCTCCACTCTGACCTTAACGAGGTCCACTGGTGTGTAACGCAATAGACACCCATTCAAAAGCCGGATTTTCTCCCAGAACTCACATCGTGTTTGAGCCGGGCCTGATCCGAAAGTGTAGAACCTTGCAGAAAAGTTGAATGCCAGATCCACAGAGGAGAAGTTTTCCTACGTTTTAGAGTTTGAATCACGTCTCTAGGTTAAAGCATGCCAGAGCAGCGGACGTTTGAAAAACGTTGAAAAAGTGCTTTTTTTCCAATTAATTCCATAGAAATGAATGGGTTTTTTTTGGGACAAGTGTGACTACTACTTTTGAGAAAATTATGTCTGTAGTGTGAAATTTGTGGCTGAAAACAGTTTAAGTTTGAAATTTTGAGCATGATGTGTGTGTTCTTGAGACAGCTTTTCCCTCTGCCCCGTCACTGGCCCCAATTGGCATGGTGATGGGCCTGAACAGGAGAGTTAAGAAACACACACAAGATTATGTCAGGTGTCTGCTGTAAATTGCTATGGACCAGGCCTCGAACAATGACAAATAACTCGACAACGGAAGCAGCTATTCACAAAATTCTTTCACAGTGAGCGCTAGAAGGGTCTCCTGAATAAAATGATGTATTTTTTTGTTTGTATTGTTAAAAATGAGGACGCTACAGGGAGTTAAAAACGAGTGACTTTTCAGCAACGTTTATACTGGGAGTCAATGAGGCCGCTCACCTGTGCTCTCCTCACTTTGAGGCTTGTCATTCAAAAACCGTAAATCCTATCGTTTAGGTAGACACATTGTGTGAATCAGGACAAGTTTTCCTACTACTTTTGAGAAAATCATGTCTGTAGAGTGAAATTTGTGGCTGAAAACAGAGTTTAAGCGAGAAAGTTTGACCTTTTTTTTGAACCTCTCTCCACTCTGACCTTAACGAGGTCCACTGGTGTGTAACGCAATAGACACCCATTCAAAAGCCGGATTTTCTCCCAGAAACCACATGGCGTTTGACCCGGGACTGATCCGAAAGTGTAGAACCTAGCATAAAAGTTGAATGCCAGATCCACAGAGGAGAAGTTTTCCTACGTTTTAGAGTTTGAATCACGTCTCTAGGTGAAAGCATGCCAGAGCAGTGGACGTTTGAAAAACGTTGAAAAAGTGCTTTTTTTTCAATTAATTCCATAGAAATGAATGGGGTTTTTTTGGACGATTTTTTCGCGACTACGTCGAGAAAAAATCGTAATCTGTAGAGAAAAGTAATAGCATAGCGAGTCCGATCGAGCCGCACGTTTTGATACATTGTTTGTCTGTGTGCGACGTACGGTTATTGTGTTACTCGAAATCAAAATTTGCGTAGGTAGAGTAACAAATATAACACTAGACCGGACAATTCCCCGGGGGAAATTGTGAGAGGATGCAGTGCGCGAAGCAATTCGGTCACGCACGTTCGCTGGCCGTGAACGTGTGACCCGCAATGATGTTTCAATGCAATGATTATGTGTGTGCTTGAGACAGCAGCCGTCATGAAGAAGAGCTATTCAACAGTACAACCAAAGTGACTACAGGCGGAAATTAGCATGTACTGCTATAACCTGGGACAGACATCTGTCCTTACCACAAGGATAATGTTTAATTTGTGCACTGTCCCTTTTAAAAATAAAATAAACTCTAAGAAGAGTGTTTGTAGTTTGTATGTACGAACAGAAGTGTTCCTAATAAAGTGGGCGGCTAAGGTGAGGCCTGTCGGCTGCCCTCCTCTCAGTTTCTCAGATCAGCGGATGTTTGAAAAAGTGCTTTTTTTTCCAATTAATTCCATAGAAATGAATGGGTTTTTTTTGGGACAAGTGTGACTACTACTTTTGAGAAAATTATGTCTGTAGTGTGAAATTTGTGGCTGAAAACAGTTTAAGTTTGAAATTTTGAGCATGATGTGTGTGTGCTTGAGACAGCTTTTCCCTCTGCCCCGTCACTGGCCCCAATTGGCATGGTGACGGGCCTGAACAGGAGAGTTAAGCACACACACAAGATTATGTCAGGTGTCTGCTGTGTTTTTTGCAAAGAGTAGGCCTCGAACAATGACAAATAACTCGACAACGGAAGCAGCTATTCACAAAATTCTTTCACAGTGAGCGCTAGAAGGGTCTCCTGAATAAAATGATGTATTTTTTTGTTTGTATTGTTAAAAATGAGGACGCTACAGGGAGTTAAAAACGAGTGACTTTTCAGCAACGTTTATACTGGGAGTCAATGAGGCCGCTCACCTGTGCTCTCCTCACTTTGAGGCTTGTCATTCAAAAACCGTAAATCCTATCGTTTAGGTAGACACATTGTGTGAATCAGGACAAGTTTTCCTACTACTTTTGAGAAAATCATGTCTGTAGAGTGAAATTTGTGGCTGAAAACACGGTTTAAGCGAGAAAGTTTGAGCTTTTTTTTGAAGCCGCCTACACTCTAAGCTTAACGACCCTCACTGGTGTGTAACGCAATAGACACCCATTCAAAAGCCGGATTTTCTCCCAGAAACCACATGGCGTTTGAACCGGGCCTGATCCGAAAGTGTAAAACCTAGCAGAAAAGTTGAATGCCAGATCCACAGAGGAGAAGTTTTCCTACGTTTTAGAGTTTGAATCATTTCTCTAGGTGAAAGCATGCCAGAGCAGTGGATGTTTGAAAAACATTGAAAAAGTGCTTTTTTTTCAATTAATTCCATAGAAATGAATGGGGTTTTTGGGGGCGATTTTTTCGCGACTACGTCGCGAAAAAATCGTATTCTATAGAGAAAAGTAATAGCATAGCGAGTCCGATCGAGCCGCACGTTTTGATATATTGTTTGTCTGTGTGCGACGTGCGGTTATTGAGTTAATCGAAATCGAAATTTGTGTAGGAAGAGTAACAAATATAACACTAGACCGGACAATTCCCCGGGGGAAATTGTGAGAGGATGCAGTGCGCGAAGCAATTCGGTCATGCATGTTTGCCGGCCGTGAACGTGTGACCAGCAATGATGTTTCAATGCAATGATTGTGTGTGTGCTTGAGACAGCAGCCGTCATGAAGGAGACCTATTCAAGAGCATGAACAAAGTGACTACAGGCGGAAATTAGCATGTACTGCTATAACCTGGGACAGACATCTGTCCTTACCACAAGGATAATGTTTAATTTGTGCACTGTCCCTTTTAAAAATAAAATAAACTCTAAACTCTAAGAAGAGTGTTTGTAGTTTGTATGTACGAACAGAAGTGTTCCTAATAAAGTGGGCGGCTAAGGTGAGGCTGACACACAAGGGCTGGAGTTTTCTACTGTTTTTTTTATGAAGGACCAGGCCTCGAACAATGACAAATAACTCGACAACGGAAGCAGCTATTCACAAAATTCTTTCACACTGAGCGCTAGAAGGGTCTCCTGAATAAAATGATGTATTTTTTTGTTTGTACTCTTTAAAATAACGACAATAGAGCGATTTAAATACGAATGACTTTTCTATCACGTTTATAATGGATGTCAATGAAGCCTGTCAGCTGCACTGTCCTCAGTTTGACGCTTGTCATTCAAAAACCGTAAATCCTACCGTTTAGGTAGACACATTGTGTGAATCAGGACAAGTTTTCCTACTACTTTTGAGAAAATCATGTCTGTAGAGTGAAATTTGTGGATGAAAACACAGTTTAAGTGAGAAATTTTGAGCTTTTTTTTGAAGCCGCCTACACTCTGAGTTAACGAGGCGCACTGGTGTGTAACGCAATAGACACCCATTCAAAAGCCGGATTTTCTCCCAGAAACCACATGGCGTTTGACCTGGGACTGATCCGAAAGTGTAGAACCTAGCAGAAAAGTTGAATGCCAGATCCACAGAGGAGAAGTTTTCCTACGTTTTAGAGTTTGAATCACGTCTCTAGGTGAAAGCATGCCAGAGCAGCGGATGTTTGAAAAACGTTGAAAAAGTGCTTTTTTTTCAATTAATTCCATAGAAATGAATGGGGTTTTTTTGGACGATTTTTTCGCGACTACGTCGCGAAAAAATCGTATTCTATAGAGAAAAGTAATAGCATAGCGAGTCCGATCGAGCCGCACGTTTTGATACATTGTTTGTCTGTGTGCGACGTACGGTTATTGTGTTACTCGAAATCAAAATTTGTGTAGGAAGAGTAACAAATATAACACTAGACCGGACAATTCCCCGGGGGAAATTGTGAGAGGATGCAGTGCGCGAAGCAATTCGCTCACGCATGTTTGCTGGCCGTGAATGTGTGACCCGCAATGATGTTTCAATGCAATGATTGTGTGTGTGCTTGAGACAGCAGCCGTCATGAAGAAGAGCTATTCAAGAGCATGAACAAAGTGACTACAGGCGGAAATTAGCATGTACTGCTATAACCTGGGACAGACATCTGTCCTTACCACAAGGATAATGTTTAATTTGTGCACTGTCCCTTTTAAAAATAAAATAAACTCTAAACTCTAAGAAGAGTGTTTGTCGTTTGTATGTACGAACAGAAGTGTTCCTAATAAAGTGGGCGGCTAAGGTGAGGATAAGACACACAAGGGCTGGAGTTTTCTACTGTTTTTTTTATGAAGGACCAGGCCTCGAACAATGACAAATAACTCGACAACGGAAGCAGCTATTCACAAAATTCTTTCACACTGAGCGCTAGAAGGGTCTCCTGAATAGACTGATGTAATTTTTTTGTCTGTATTGTTAAAAATGAGGACGCTACAGGGAGTTAAAAACGAGTGACTTTTCTCTCACCTTTACAATGGGAGTCAATGAGGCCGCTCACCTGTGCTCTCCTCACTTTGAGGCTTGTCATTCAAAAACCGTAAATCCTATCGTTTAGGTAGACACATTGTGTGAATCAGGACAAGTTTTCCTACTACTTTTGAGAAAATCATGTCTGTAGAGTGAAATTTGTGGCTGAAAACAGAGTTTAAGCGAGAAAGTTTGACCTTTTTTTTCAAACTGTCTACACTCTAAGATAACGACCTTCACTGGTGTGTAACGCAATAGACACCCATTCAAAAGCCGGATTTTCTCCCAGAAACCACATGGCGGTTGAGCCGGGACTGATCCGAAAGTGTAGAACCTAGCAGAAAAGTTTAATGCCAGATCCACAGAGGAGAAGTTTTCCTACGTTTTAGAGTTTGAATCACGTCTCTAGGTGAAAGCATGCCAGAGCAGCGGATGTTTGAAAAAGTGCTTTTTTTTCAATTAATTCCATAGAAATGAATGGGGTTTTTTGGGGCGATTTTTTCGCGACTACGTCGCGAAAAAATCGTAATCTATAGAGAAAAGTAATAGCATAGCGAGTCCGATCGATCCGCACGTTTTGATATATTGTTTGTCTGTGTGCGACGTACGGTTATTGAGTTATTCGAAATCAAAATTTGCGTAGGAATAATAATAATAATAAGAAGAAGAAGAAATACGTAGAAGAACAATAGTTGCAGTGCTTTGCACTGCAACCTATGGGCTCCCCTAGGGGAGCCCATAGGTTGCTGTGCTGCAGCACTGCATCCTAACTAGACCGGACAATTCCCCGGGGGAAATTGTGAGAGGATGCAGTGCGCGAAGCAATTCGCTCACGCATGTTTGCTGGCCGTGAATGTGTGACCCGCAATGATGTTTCAATGCAATGATTATGTGTGTGCTCGAGACAGCAGCCGTCATGAAGAAGAGCTATTCAAGACTATAACCAAAGTGACTACAGGCGGAAATTAGCATGTACTGCTATAACCTGGGACAGACATCTGTCCTTACCACAAGGATAATGTTTAATTTGTGCACTGTCCCTTTTAAAAATAAAATAAACTCTAAACTCTAAGAAGAGTGTTTGTAGGTTGTATGTACGAACAGAAGTGTTCCTAATAAAGTGGGCGGCTAAGGTGAGGCTAAGACACACAAGGGCTGGAGTTTTCTAATGTTTTTTTTATGAAGGACCAGGCCTCGAACAATAACAAATAACTCGACAACGGAAGCAGCTATTCACAAAATTCTTTCACAGTGAGCGCTAGAAGGGTCTCCTGAATAAAATTGTGTATTTTTTTGTTTGTACTCTTTAAAATAAGGACACTAGAGCGATTTAAAAACGAGTGACTTTTCTCTCACGTTTACAAGGGGTTTCAATGAAGCCTGTCAGCTGCCCTGTCCTCAGTTTGACGCTTGTCATTCAAAAACCGTAAATCCTATCGTTTAGGTAGACACATTGTGTGAATCAGGACAAGTTTTCCTACTACTTTTGAGAAAATCATGCCTGTAGAGTGAAATTTGTGGCTGAAAACAGAGTTTAAGCGAGAAAGTTTGACCTTTTTTTTTAACCTCTCTCCACTCTGAGCTTAACGAGGTCCACTGGTGTGTAACGCAATAGACACCCATAAAAAGCCGGATTTTCTCCCGGAACCAACATGGCGTTTGAGCCGGGACTGATCCGAAAGTGTAGAACCTAGCAGAAAAGTTGAAGGCCAGATCCACAGAGGAGAAGTTTTCCTACGTTTTAGAGTTTGAATCACGTCTCTAGGTGAAAGCATGCCAGAGCAGCGGATGTTTGAAAAACGTTGAAAAAGTGCTTTTTTTTCAATTAATTCCATAGAAATGAATGGGGTTTTTTTGGACGATTTTTTCGCGACTACGTCGCGAAAAAATCGTATTCTATAGAGAAAAGTAATAGCATAGCGAGTCCGATCGAGCCGCACGTTTTGATACATTGTTTGTCTGTGTGCGACGTACGGTTATTGTGTTACTCGAAATCAAAATTTGTGTAGGAAGAGTAACAAATATAACACTAGACCGGACAATTCCCCGGGGGAAATTGTGAGAGGATGCAGTGCGCGAAGCAATTCGGTCATGCATGTTTGCCGGCCGTGAATGTGTGACCAGCAATGATGTTTCAATGCAATGATTGTGTGTGTGCTTGAGACAGCAGCCGTCATGAAGGAGACCTATTCAAGAGCATGAACAAAGTGACTACAGGCGGAAATTAGCATGTACTGCTATAACCTGGGACAGACATCTGTCCTTACCACAAGGATAATGTTTAATTTGTGCACTGTCCCTTTTAAAAATAAAATAAACTCTAAACTCTAAGAAGAGTGTTTGTAGTTTGTATGTACGAACAGAAGTGTTCCTAATAAAGTGGGCGGCTAAGGTGGGGCTAAGACACACAAGGGCTGGAGTTTTCTACTTTTTTTTTTTATGAAGGACCAGGCCTCGAACAATGACAAATAACTCAACAACGGAATCAGCTATTCACAAAATTCTTTCACACTGAGCGCTAGAAGGGTCTCCTGAATAAAATGATGTATTTTTTTGTTTGTACTCTTTAAAATAATGACACTAGAGCGATTTAAAAACGAGTGACTTTTCTATCACGTTTATAATGGTTGTCAATGAAGCCTGTCAGCTGCACTGTCCTCAGTTTGACGCTTGTCATTCAAAAAACGTAAATCCTATCGTTTAGGTAGACACATTGTGTGAATCAGGACAAGTTTTCCTACTACTTTTGAGAAAATCATGTCTGTAGAGTGAAATTTGTGGCTGAAAACAGAGTTTAAGCGAGAAAGTTTGACCTTTTTTTTGAAGCCGCCTACACTCTGAGTTAACGAGGCGCACTGGTGTGTAACGCAATAGACACCCATTCAAAAGCCGGATTTTCTCCCAGAAACCACATGGCGTTTGACCCGGGACTGATCCGAAAGTGTAGAACCTAGCAGAAAAGTTGAATGCCAGATCCACAGAGGAGAAGTTTTCCTACGTTTTAGAGTTTGAATCACGTCTCTAGGTGAAAGCATGCCAGAGCAGCGGATGTTTGAAAAACGTTGAAAAAGTGCTTTTTTTCAAATTAATTCCATAGAAATGAATGGGGTTTTTTTGGACGATTTTTTCGCGACTACGTCGCGAAAAAATCGTTTTCTATAGAGAAAAGTAATAGCATAGCGAGTCCGATCGAGCCGCACGTTTTGATATATTGTTTGTCTGTGTGCAACGTACGGTTATTGAGTTAATCGAAATCAAAATTTGTGTAGGAAGAGTAACAAATATAACACTAGACCGGACAATTCCCCGGGGGAAATTGTGAGAGGATGCAGTGCGCGAAGCAATTCGGTCACGCATGTTCGCTGGCCGTGAACGTGTGACCTGCAATGACGTTTCAATGCAATGATTGTGTGTGTGCTTGAGACAGCAGCCATCATGAAGAAGAGCTATTCAACAGTATGAACAAAGTGACTACAGGCGGAAATTAGCATGTACTGCTTTAACCTGGGACAGACATCTGTCCTTACCACAAGGATAATGTTTAATTTGTGCACTGTCCCTTTTAAAAATAAAATAAACTCTAAGAAGAGTGTTTGTAGTTTGTATGTACGAACAGAAGTGTTCCTAATAAAGTGGGCGGCTAAGGTGAGGCCTGTCGGCTGATCTCTTCTCAGTTTCACAGAGCAGCGGATGTTTGAAAAAGTGCTTTTTTTTTCCAATTAATTCCATAGAAATGAATGGGTTTTTTTTGGGACAAGTGTGACTACTACTTTTGAGAAAATTATGTCTGTAGTGTGAAATTTGTGGCTGAAAACAGTTTAAGTTTGAAATTTTGAGCATGATGTGTGTGTGCTTGAGACAGCTTTTCCCTCTGCCCCGTCACTGGCCCCAATCGGCATGGTGACGGGCCTGAACAGGAGAGTTAAGAGACACACACAAGATTATGTCAGGTTTCTGCTGTGTTTTGCTAAGAAGTAGGCCTCGAACAATCACAAATAACTCGACAACGAAAGCTTCTATTCACAAAATTCTTTCACAGTGAGCGCTAGAAGGGTCTCCTGAATAAAATGATGTATTTTTTTGTTTGTACTCTTAAAAATAACGACAATAGAGCGATTTAAAAACGAGTGACTTTTCTCTCATGTTTACAATGGGTTTCAATGAAGCCTGTCAGCTGCCCTGTCCTCAGTTTGACGCTTGTCATTCAAAAACCGTAAATCCTATCGTTTAGGTAGACACATTGTGTGAATCAGGACAAGTTTTCCTACAAGGATAATGTTTAATTTGTGCACTGTCCCTTTTAAAAATAAAATAAACTCTAAACTCTAAGAAGAGTGTTTGTAGTTTGTATGTACGAACAGAAGTGTTCCTAATAAAGTGGGCGGCTAAGGTGAGGCTGACACACAAGGGCTGGAGTTTTCTACTGTTTTTTTTTATGAAGGACCAGGCCTCGAACAATGACAAATAACTCGACAACGGAAGCAGCTATTCACAAAATTCTTTCACAGTGAGCGCTAGAAGGGTCTCCTGAATAAAATGATGTTTTTTTTTGTTTGTATTGTTAAAAATGAGGACGCTACAGGGAGTTAAAAACGAGTGACTTTTCAGCAACGTTTATACTGGGAGTCAATGAGGCCGCTCACCTGTGCTCTCCTCACTTTGAGGCTTGTCATTCAAAAACCGTAAATCCTATCGTTTAGGTAGACACATTGTGTGAATCAGGACAAGTTTTCCTACTACTTTTGAGAAAATCATGTCTGTAGAGTTAAATTTGTGGCTGAAAACAGAGTTTAAGCGAGAAAGTTTGACCTTTTTTTTGAACCTCTCTCCACTCTGACCTTAACGAGGTCCACTGGTGTGTAACGCAATAGACACCCATTCAAAAGCCGGATTTTCTCCCAGAAACCACATGGCGTTTGACCCGGGACTGATCCGAAAGTGTAGAACCTAGCAGAAAAGTTGAATGCCAGATCCACAGAGGAGAAGTTTTCCTACGTTTTAGAGTTTGAATCACGTCTCTAGGTGAAAGCATGCCAGAGCAGCGGACGTTTGAAAAACGTTGAAAAAGTGCTTTTTTTTCAATTAATTCCATAGAAATGAATGGGGTTTTTTTGGACGATTTTTTCGCGACTACGTCGCGAAAAAATCGTATTCTATAGAGAAAAGTAATAGCATAGCGAGTCCGATCGAGCCGCACGTTTTGATACATTGTTTGTCTGTGTGCGACGTACGGTTATTGTGTTACTCGAAATCAAAATTTGTGTAGGAAGAGTAACAAATATAACACTAGACCGGACAATTCCCCGGGGGAAATTGTGAGAGGATGCAGTGCGCGAAGCAATTCGCTCACGCATGTTCGCTGGCCGTGAATGTGTGACCCGCAATGATGTTTCAATGCAATGATTGTGTGTGTGCTCTAGACAGCAGCCATCATGAAGAAGAGCGATTCAAGAGCATGAACAAAGTGACTACAGGCGGAAATTAGCATGTACTGCTATAACCTGGGACAGACATCTGTCCTTACCACAAGGATAATGTTTAATTTGTGCACTGTCCCTTTTAAAAATAAAATAAACTCTAAACACTAAGAAGAGTGTTTGTAGTATGTATGTACGAACAGAAGTGTTCCTAATAAAGTGGGCGGCTAAGGTGAGGCTAAGACACACAAGGGCTGGAGTTTTCTACTGTTTTTTTATGAAGGACCAGGCCTCGAACAATAACAAATAACTCGACAACGGAAGCAGCTATTCACAAAATTCTTTCACAGTGAGCGCTAGAAGGGTCTCCTGAATAAAATGATGTATTTTTTTGTTTGTACTCTTAAAAATAACGACAATAGAGCGATTTAAAAACGAGTGACTTATCTCTCATTTTTACAATGGGTTTCAATGAAGCCTGTCAGCTGCCCTGTCCTCAGTTTGACGCTTGTCATTCAAAAACCGTAAATCCTATCGTTTAGGTAGACACATTGTGTGAATCAGGACAAGTTTTCCTACAAGGATAATGTTTAATTTGTGCACTGTCCCTTTTAAAAATAAAATAAACTCTAAACTCTAAGAAGAGTGTTTGTAGTTTGTATGTACGAACAGAAGTGTTCCTAATAAAGTGGGCGGCTAAGGTGAGGCTGACACACAAGGGCTGGAGTTTTCTACTGTTTTTTTTTATGAAGGACCAGGCCTCGAACAATGACAAATAACTCGACAACGGAAGCAGCTATTCACAAAATTCTTTCACAGTGAGCGCTAGAAGGGTCTCCTGAATAAAATGATGTATTTTTTTGTTTGTATTGTTAAAAATGACGACGCTACAGGGAGTTAAAAACGAGTGACTTTTCAGCAACGTTTATACTGGGAGTCAATGAGGCCGCTCACCTGTGCTCTCCTCACTTTGAGGCTTGTCATTCAAAAACCGTAAATCCTATCGTTTAGGTAGACACATTGTGTGAATCAGGACAAGTTTTCCTACTACTTTTGAGAAAATCATGTCTGTAGAGTGAAATTTGTGGATGAAAACACAGTTTAAGCGAGAAAGTTTGACCTTTTTTTTGAACCTCTCTCCACTCTGACCTTAACGAGGTCCACTGGTGTGTAACGCAATAGACACCCATTCAAAAGCCGGATTTTTTCCCAGAAACCACATGGCGTTTGACCCGGGACTGATCCGAAAGTGTAGAACCTAGCAGAAAAGTTGAATGCCAGATCCACAGAGGAGAAGTTTTCCTACGTTTTAGAGTTTGAATCATGCCTCTAGGTGAAAGCATGCCAGAGCAGCGGATGTTTGAAAAACGTTGGAAAAGTGCTTTTTTTTCAATTAATTCCATCGAAATGAATGGGGTTTTTTGAGACGATTTTTTCGCGACTACGTCGCGAAAAAATCGTATTCTGTAGAGAAAAGTAATAGCATAGCGAGTCCAATCAAGCCGCACGTTTTGATATATTGTTTGTCTGTGTGCGACGTACGGTTGTGTGACCTGCTATGAAGCTACAATGCCATGATTCATGTGTGTGCTTGAGACAGCCGGCCCCTCCCCTCTGTGCTCGCTTACTGAAGCCAGTCGGCATGGTAAAGGGCCTGAGCAGGTTAAAAAACACACACAAGAGTTTGTCAGGTGTCTGCTGAATTTTGCTAAGGGACAGGCCTCGAACAATGACAAATAACTCGACAACGGAAGCAGCTATTCACAAAATTCTTTCACAGTGAGCGCTAGAAGGGTTTCCTGAATAAAATGATGTATTTTTTTGTTTGTATTGTTAAAAATGAGGACGCTACAGGGAGTTAAAAACGAGTGACTTTTCAGCAACGTTTATACTGGGAGTCAATGAGGCTGCTCACCTGTGCTCTCCTCACTTTGAGGCTTGTCATTCAAAAACCGTAAATCCTATCGTTTAGGTAGACACATTGTGTGAATCAGGACAAGTTTTCCTACTACTTTTGAGAAAATAATGTCTGTAGAGTGAAATTTGTGGCTGAAAACGGAGTTTAAGCGAGAAAGTTTGACCTTTTTTTTGAAGCCGCCTACACTCTAAGTTTAACGACCCTCACTGGTGTGTAACGCAATAGACACCCATTCAAAAGCCGGATTTTCTCCCAGAAACCACATGGCGTTTGAACCGGGCCTGATCCGAAAGTGTAAAACCTAGCAGAAAAGTTGAATGCCAGATCCACAGAGGAGAAGTTTTCCTACGTTTTAGAGTTTGAATCATGTCTCTAGGTGAAAGCATGCCAGAGCAGTGGATGTTTGAAAAACATTGAAAAAGTGCTTTTTTTTCAATTAATTCCATAGAAATGAATGGGGTTTTTTGGGGCGATTTTTTCGCGACTACGTCGCGAAAAAATCGCATTCTATAGAGAAAAGTAATAGCATAGCGAGTCCGATCGAGCCGCACGTTTTGATATATTGTTTGTCTGTGTGCGACGTACGGTTATTGAGTTAATCGAAATCAAAATTTGCGTAGGAATAATAAAAATAATAATAAATATAAGAATAAGAAGAAGAAGAAGAAACACGTAGAAGAACAATAGTTGCAGTGCTTTGCACTGCAACCTATGGGCTCCCCTAGGGGAGCCCATAGGTTGCTGTGCTGCAGCACTGCATCCTAACTAGACCGGACAATTCCCCGGGGGAAATTGTGAGAGGATGCAGTGCGTGAAGCAATTCGGTCACGCATGTTTGCTGGCCGTGAATGTGTGACCCGCAATGATGTTTCAATGCAATGATTGTGTGTGTGCTCGAGACAGCAGCCATCATGAAGAAGACCTATTCAAGAGTATGAACAAAGTGACTACAGGCGGAAATTAGCATGTACTGCTATAACCTGGGACAGACATCTGTCCTTAACACAAGGATAATGTTTAATTTGTGCACTGTCCCTTTTAAAAATAAAATAAACTCTAAACTCTAAGAAGAGTGTTTGTAGTTTGTATGTACGAACAGAAGTGTTCCTAATAAAGTGGGCGGCTAAGGTGAGGCTGACACACAAGGGCTGGAGTTTTCTACTGTTTTTTTATGAAGGACCAGGCCTCGAACAATGACAAATAACTCGACAACGGAAGCAGCTATTCACAAAATTCTTTCACAGTGAGCGCTAGAAGGGTCTCCTGAATAAAATGATGTATTTTTTTGTTTGTATTGTTAAAAATGAGGACGCTACAGGGAGTTAAAAACGAGTGACTTTTCAGCAACGTTTATACTGGGAGTCAATGAGGCCGCTCACCTGTGCTCTCCTCACTTTGAGGCTTGTCATTCAAAAACCGTAAATCCTATCGTTTAGGTAGACACATTGTGTGAATCAGGACAAGTTTTCCTACTACTTTTGAGAAAATCATGTCTGTAGAGTGAAATTTGTGGCGGAAAACACGGTTTAAGCGAGAAAGTTTGAGCTTTTTTTTGAAGCCGCCTACACTCTAAGCGTAACGACCCTCACTGGTGTGTAACGCAATAGACACCCATTCAAAAGCCGGATTTTCTCCCAGAAACCACATGGCGTTTGAACCGGGCCTGATCCGAAAGTGTAAAACCTAGCAGAAAAGTTGAATGCCAGATCCACAGAGGAGAAGTTTTCCTACGTTTTAGAGTTTGAATCATGTCTCTAGGTGAAAGCATGCCAGAGCAACGGATGTTTGAAAAACGTTGAAAAAGTGCTTTTTTTTCAATTAATTCCATAGAAATGAATGGGGTTTTTTGGGGCGATTTTTTCACGACTACGTCGCGAAAAAATCGTATTCTATAGAGAAAAGTAATGTACTGTTTGTTTGCATGTACTGCTATAACCTGGGACAGACATCTGTCCTTAACACAAGGATAATGTTTAATTTGTGCACTGTCCCTTTTAAAAATAAAATAAACTCTAAACTCTAAGAAGAGTGTTTGTAGTTTGTATGTACGAACAGAAGTGTTCCTAATAAAGTGGGCGGCTAAGGTGAGGCTGACACACAAGGGCTGGAGTTTTCTACTGTTTTTTTATGAAGGACCAGGCCTCGAACAATGACAAATAACTCGACAACGGAAGCAGCTATTCACAAAATTCTTTCACAGTGAGCGCTAGAAGGGTCTCCTGAATAAAATGATGTATTTTTTTGTTTGTATTGTTAAAAATGAGGACGCTACAGGGAGTTAAAAACGAGTGACTTTTCAGCAACGTTTATACTGGGAGTCAATGAGGCCGCTCACCTGTGCTCTCCTCACTTTGAGGCTTGTCATTCAAAAACCGTAAATCCTATCGTTTAGGTAGACACATTGTGTGAATCAGGACAAGTTTTCCTACTACTTTTGAGAAAATCATGTCTGTAGAGTGAAATTTGTGGCGGAAAACACGGTTTAAGCGAGAAAGTTTGAGCTTTTTTTTGAAGCCGCCTACACTCTAAGCGTAACGACCCTCACTGGTGTGTAACGCAATAGACACCCATTCAAAAGCCGGATTTTCTCCCAGAAACCACATGGCGTTTGAACCGGGCCTGATCCGAAAGTGTAAAACCTAGCAGAAAAGTTGAATGCCAGATCCACAGAGGAGAAGTTTTCCTACGTTTTAGAGTTTGAATCATGTCTCTAGGTGAAAGCATGCCAGAGCAACGGATGTTTGAAAAACGTTGAAAAAGTGCTTTTTTTTCAATTAATTCCATAGAAATGAATGGGGTTTTTTGGGGCGATTTTTTCACGACTACGTCGCGAAAAAATCGTATTCTATAGAGAAAAGTAATGTACTGTTTGTTTGCATGTACTGCTATAACCTGGGACAGACATCTGTCCTTAACACAAGGATAATGTTTAATTTGTGCACTGTCCCTTTTAAAAATAAAATAAACTCTAAACTCTAAGAAGAGTGTTTGTAGTTTGTATGTACGAACAGAAGTGTTCCTAATAAAGTGGGCGGCTAAGGTGAGGCTGACACACAAGGGCTGGAGTTTTCTACTGTTTTTTTATGAAGGACCAGGCCTCGAACAATGACAAATAACTCGACAACGGAAGCAGCTATTCACAAAATTCTTTCACAGTGAGCGCTAGAAGGGTCTCCTGAATAAAATGATGTATTTTTTTGTTTGTATTGTTAAAAATGAGGACGCTACAGGGAGTTAAAAACGAGTGACTTTTCAGCAACGTTTATACTGGGAGTCAATGAGGCCGCTCACCTGTGCTCTCCTCACTTTGAGGCTTGTCATTCAAAAACCGTAAATCCTATCGTTTAGGTAGACACATTGTGTGAATCAGGACAAGTTTTCCTACTACTTTTGAGAAAATCATGTCTGTAGAGTGAAATTTGTGGCGGAAAACACGGTTTAAGCGAGAAAGTTTGAGCTTTTTTTTGAAGCCGCCTACACTCTAAGCGTAACGACCCTCGCTGGTGTGTAACGCAATAGACACCCATTCAAAAGCCGGATTTTCTCCCAGAAACCACATGGCGTTTGAACCGGGCCTGATCCGAAAGTGTAAAACCTAGCAGAAAAGTTGAATGCCAGATCCACAGAGGAGAAGTTTTCCTACGTTTTAGAGTTTGAATCATGTCTCTAGGTGAAAGCATGCCAGAGCAACGGATGTTTGAAAAACGTTGAAAAAGTGCTTTTTTTTCAATTAATTCCATAGAAATGAATGGGGTTTTTTGGGGCGATTTTTTCACGACTACGTCGCGAAAAAATCGTATTCTATAGAGAAAAGTAATGTACTGTTTGTTTGCATGTACTGCTATAACCTGGGACAGACATCTGTCCTTAACACAAGGATAATGTTTAATTTGTGCACTGTCCCTTTTAAAAATAAAATAAACTCTAAACTCTAAGAAGAGTGTTTGTAGTTTGTATGTACGAACAGAAGTGTTCCTAATAAAGTGGGCGGCTAAGGTGAGGCTGACACACAAGGGCTGGAGTTTTCTACTGTTTTTTTATGAAGGACCAGGCCTCGAACAATGACAAATAACTCGACAACGGAAGCAGCTATTCACAAAATTCTTTCACAGTGAGCGCTAGAAGGGTCTCCTGAATAAAATGATGTATTTTTTTGTTTGTATTGTTAAAAATGAGGACGCTACAGGGAGTTAAAAACGAGTGACTTTTCAGCAACGTTTATACTGGGAGTCAATGAGGCCGCTCACCTGTGCTCTCCTCACTTTGAGGCTTGTCATTCAAAAACCGTAAATCCTATCGTTTAGGTAGACACATTGTGTGAATCAGGACAAGTTTTCCTACTACTTTTGAGAAAATCATGTCTGTAGAGTGAAATTTGTGGCGGAAAACACGGTTTAAGCGAGAAAGTTTGAGCTTTTTTTTTGAAGCCGCCTACACTCTAAGCATAACGACCCTCACTGGTGTGTAACGCAATAGACACCCATTCAAAAGCCGGATTTTCTCCCAGAAACCACATGGCGTTTGAACCGGGCCTGATCCGAAAGTGTAAAACCTAGCAGAAAAGTTGAATGCCAGATCCACAGAGGAGAAGTTTTCCTACGTTTTAGAGTTTGAATCATGTCTCTAGGTGAAAGCATGCCAGAGCAGTGGATGTTTGAAAAACATTGAAAAAGTGCTTTTTTTTCAATTAATTCCATAGAAATGAATGGGGTTTTTTGGGGCGATTTTTTCGCGACTACGTCGCGAAAAAATCGTATTCTATAGAGAAAAGTAATAGCATAGCGAGTCCGATCGAGCCGCACGTTTTGATATATTGTTTGTCTGTGTGCGACGTACGGTTATTCAGTTATTCAAAATCAAAATTTGCGTAGGAGGAAGAAGAAGAAGAAGAACTAGACTGGACAATTCCCCGGGGGAAATTGTGAGAGGATGCAGTGCGCGAAGCAATTCGGTCACGCATGTTCGCTGGCCGTGAATGTGTGACCCGCAATGATGTTTCAATGCAATGATTGTGTGTGTGCTCTAGACAGCAGCCATCATGAAGAAGAGCTATTCAAGAGCATGAACAAAGTGACTACAGGCGGAAATTAGCATGTACTGCTATAACCTGGGACAGACATCTGTCCTTACCACAAGGATAATGTTTAATTTGTGCACTGTCCCTTTTAAAAATAAAATAAACTCTAAACACTAAGAAGAGTGTTTGTAGTATGTATGTACGAACAGTAGTGTTCCTAATAAAGTGGGCGGCTAAGGTGAGGCTAAGACACACAAGGGCTGGAGTTTTCTACTGTTTTTTTATGAAGGACCAGGCCTCGAACAATAACAAATAACTCGACAACGGAAGCAGCTATTCACAAAATTCTTTCACAGTGAGCGCTAGAAGGGTCTCCTGAATAAAATGATGTATTTTTTTGTTTGTACTCTTAAAAATAACGACAATAGAGCGATTTAAAAACGAGTGACTTTTCTCTCATGTTTACAATGGGTTTCAATGAAGCCTGTCAGCTGCCCTGTCCTCAGTTTGACGCTTGTCATTCAAAAACCGTAAATCCTATCGTTTAGGTAGACACATTGTGTGAATCAGGACAAGTTTTCCTACAAGGATAATGTTTAATTTGTGCACTGTCCCTTTTAAAAATAAAATAAACTCTAAACTCTAAGAAGAGTGTTTGTAGTTTGTATGTACGAACAGAAGTGTTCCTAATAAAGTGGGCGGCTAAGGTGAGGCTGACACACAAGGGCTGGAGTTTTCTACTGTTTTTTTTATGAAGGACCAGGCCTCGAACAATGACAAATAACTCGACAACGGAAGCAGCTATTCACAAAATTCTTTCACAGTGAGCGCTAGAAGGGTCTCCTGAATAAAATGATGTATTTTTTTGTTTGTATTGTTAAAAATGAGGAAGCTACAGGGAGTTAAAAACGAGTGACTTTTCAGCAACGTTTATACTGGGAGTCAATGAGGCCGCTCACCTGTGCTCTCCTCACTTTGAGGCTTGTCATTCAAAAACCGTAAATCCTATCGTTTAGGTAGACACATTGTGTGAATCAGGACAAGTTTTCCTACTACTTTTGAGAAAATCATGTCTGTAGAGTGAAATTTGTGGCTGAAAACACGGTTTAAAAATAAAATAAACTCTAAACTCTAAGAAGAGTGTTTGTAGTTTGTATGTACGAACAGAAGTGTTCCTAATAAAGTGGGCGGCTAAGGTGAGGCTGACACACAAGGGCTGGAGTTTTCTACTGTTTTTTTTATGAAGGACCAGGCCTCGAACAATGACAAATAACTCGACAACGGAAGCAGCTATTCACAAAATTCTTTCACAGTGAGCGCTAGAAGGGTCTCCTGAATAAAATGATGTATTTTTTTGTTTGTATTGTTAAAAATGAGGACGCTACAGGGAGTTAAAAACGAGTGACTTTTCAGCAACGTTTATACTGGGAGTCAATGAGGCCGCTCACCTGTGCTCTCCTCACTTTGAGGCTTGTCATTCGAAAACCGTAAATCCTATCGTTTAGGTAGACACATTGTGTGAATCAGGACAAGTTTTCCTACTACTTTTGAGAAAATCATGTCTGTAGAGTGAAATTTGTGGCTGAAAACACGGTTTAAGCGAGAAAGTTTGAGCTTTTTTTTGAAGCCGCCTACACTCTAAGTTTAACGACCCTCACTGGTGTGTAACGCAATAGACACCCATTCAAAAGCCGGATTTTCTCCCAGAAACCACATGGCGTTTGAACCGGGCCTGATCCGAAAGTGTAAAACCTAGCAGAAAAGTTGAATGCCAGATCCACAGAGGAGAAGTTTTCCTACGTTTTAGAGTTTGAATCATGTCTCTAGGTGAAAGCATGCCAGAGCAGTGGATGTTTGAAAAACATTGAAAAAGTGCTTTTTTTTCAATTAATTCCATAGAAATGAATGGGGTTTTTTTGGACGATTTTTTCACGACTACGTCGCGAAAAAATCGTATTCTATAGAGAAAAGTAATAGCATAGCGAGTCCGATCGAGCCGCACGTTTTGATACATTGTTTGTCTGTGTGCGACGTACGGTTATTGTGTTACTCGAAATCAAAATTTGTTTAGGAAGAGTAACAAATATAACACTAGACCGGACAATTCCCCGGGGGAAATTGTGAGAGGATGCAGTGCGCGAAGCAATTCGGTCACGCATGTTTGCTGGCCGTGAATGTGTGACCCGCAATGATGTTTCAATGCAATGATTATGTGTGTGCTTGAGAAAGCAGCCGTCATGAAGAAGAGCTATTCAACAGTACAACCAAAGTGACTACAGGCGGAAATTAGCATGTACTGCTATAACCTGGGACAGACATCTGTCCTTACCAAAAGGATAATGTTTAATTTGTGCACTGTCCCTTTTAAAAATAAAATAAACTCTAAGAAGAGTGTTTGTAGTTTGTATGTACGAACAGAAGTGTTCCTAATAAAGTGGACGGCTAAGGTGAGGCCTGTCGGCTGCCCTCCTCTCAGTTTCTCAGAGCAGCGGATGTTTGAAAAAGTGTTTTTTTTTCCAATTAATTCCATAGAAATGAATGGGGTTTTTTTGGGACAAGTGTGACTACTACTTTTGAGAAAATTATGTCTGTAGTGTGAAATTTGTGGCTGAAAACAGTTTAAGTTTGAAATTTTGAGCATGATTTGTCTGTGTGCTTGAGACAGCTTTTCCCTCTGCCCCGTCACTGGCCCCAATTGGCATGGTGACGGGCCTGAACAGGAGAGTTAAGCACACACACAAGATTATGTCAGGTGTCTGCTGTTTTGCTAAGGAGTAGGCCTCGAACAATCACAAATAACTCGACAACAAAAGCAGCTATTCACAAAATTCTTTCACAGTGAGCGCTAGAAGGGTCTCCTGAATAAAATGATGTATTTTTTTGTTTGTATTGTTAAAAATGAGGACGCTACAGGGAGTTAAAAACGAGTGACTTTTCAGCAACGTTTATACTGGGAGTCAATGAGGCCGCTCACCTGTGCTCTCCTCACTTTGAGGCTTGTCATTCAAAAACCGTAAATCCTACCGTTTAGGTAGACACATTGTGTGAATCAGGACAAGTTTTCCTACTACTTTTGAGAAAATCATGTCTGTAGAGTGAAATTTGTGGATGAAAACACAGTTTAAGTGAGAAATTTTGAGCTTTTTTTTGAAGCCGCCTACACTCTGAGATAACGAGGCGCACTGGTGTGTAACGCAATAGACACCCATTCAAAAGCCGGATTTTCTATCAGAACCCACATGGCGTTTGACCCGGGACTGATCCGAAAGTGTAGAACCTAGCAGAAAAGTTGAATGCCAGATCCACAGAGGAGAAGTTTTCCTACGTTTTAGAGTTTGAATCATGTCTCTAGGTGAAAGCATGCCAGAGCAGTGGATGTTTGAAAAACATTGAAAAAGTGCTTTTTTTTCAATTAATTCCATAGAAATGAATGGGTTTTTTTGGGGCGATTTTTTCGCGACTACGTCGAGAAAAAATCGTATTCTATAGAGAAAAGTAATAGCATAGCGAGTCCGATCGAGCCGCACGTTTTGATACATTGTTTGTCTGTGTGCGACGTACGGTTATTGTGTTACTCGAAATCAAAATTTGTGTAGGAAGAGTAACAAATATAACACTAGACCGGACAATTCCCCGGGGGAAATTGTGAGAGGATGCAGTGCGCGAAGCAATTCGGTCACGCATGTTCGCTGGCCGTGAACGTGTGACCTGCAATGACGTTTCAATGCAATGATTGTGTGTGTGCTTGAGACAGCAGCCATCATGAAGAAGAGCTATTCAACAGTACAACCAAAGTGACTACAGGCGGAAATTAGCATGTACTGCTATAACCTGGGACAGACATCTGTCCTTAACACAAGGATAATGTTTAATTTGTGCACTGTCCCTTTTAAAAATAAAATAAACTCTAAGAAGAGTGTTTGTAGGTTGTATGTACGAACAGAAGTGTTCCTAATAAAGTGGGCGGCTAAGGTGAGGCCTGTCGGCTGCCCTCCTCTCAGTTTCTCAGAGCAGCGGATGTTTGAAAAAGTGTTTTTTTTTTCCAATTAATTCCATAGAAATGAATGGGGTTTTTTTGGGACAAGTGTGACTACTACTTTTGAGAAAATTATGTCTGTAGTGTGAAATTTGTGGCTGAAAACAGTTTAAGTTTGAAATTTTGAGCATGATTTGTCTGTGTGCTTGAGACAGCTTTTCCCTCTGCCCCGTCACTGGCCCCAATTGGCATGGTGACGGGCCTGAACAGGAGAGTTAAGCACACACACAAGATTATGTCAGGTGTCTGCTGTTTTGCTAAGGAGTAGGCCTCGAACAATCACAAATAACTCGACAACGAAAGCAGCTATTCACAAAATTCTTTCACAGTGATCGCTAGAAGGGTCTCCTGAATAAAATGATGTATTTTTTTGTTTGTATTGTTAAAAATGAGGACGCTACAGGGAGTTAAAAACGAGTGACTTTTCAGCAACGTTTATACTGGGAGTCAATGAGGCCGCTCACCTGTGCTCTCCTCACTTTGAGGCTTGTCATTCAAAAACCGTAAATCCTACCGTTTAGGTAGACACATTGTGTGAATCAGGACAAGTTTTCCTACTACTTTTGAGAAAATCATGTCTGTAGAGTGAAATTTGTGGATGAAAACACAGTTTAAGTGAGAAATTTTGAGCTTTTTTTTGAAGCCGCCTACACTCTGAGATAACGAGGCGCACTGGTGTGTAACGCAATAGACACCCATTCAAAAGCCGGATTTTCTATCAGAACCCACATGGCGTTTGACCCGGGACTGATCCGAAAGTGTAGAACCTAGCAGAAAAGTTGAATGCCAGATCCACAGAGGAGAAGTTTTCCTACGTTTTAGAGTTTGAATCACGTCTCTAGGTGAAAGCATGCCAGAGCAGTGGACGTTTGAAAAACGTTGAAAAAGTGCTTTTTTTTCAATTAATTCCATAGAAATGAATGGGGTTGTTTTGGACGATTTTTTCGCGACTACGTCGCGAAAAAATCGTATTCTATAGAGAAAAGTAATAGCATAGCGAGTCCGATCGAGCCGCACGTTTTGATACATTGTTTGTCTGTGTGCGACGTACGGTTATTGTGTTACTCGAAATCAAAATTTGTGTAGGAAGAGTAACAAATATAACACTAGACCGGACAATTCCCCGGGGGAAATTGTGAGAGGATGCAGTGCGCGAAGCAATTCGCTCACGCATGTTCGCTGGCCGTGAATGTGTGACCCGCAATGATGTTTCAATGCAATGATTGTGTGTGTGCTCTAGACAGCAGCCATCATGAAGAAGAGCGATTCAAGAGCATGAACAAAGTGACTACAGGCGGAAATTAGCATGTACTGCTATAACCTGGGACAGACATCTGTCCTTACCACAAGGATAATGTTTAATTTGTGCACTGTCCCTTTTAAAAATAAAATAAACTCTAAACACTAAGAAGAGTGTTTGTAGTATGTATGTACGAACAGAAGTGTTCCTAATAAAGTGGGCGGCTAAGGTGAGGCTAAGACACACAAGGGCTGGAGTTTTCTACTGTTTTTTTATGAAGGACCAGGCCTCGAACAATAACAAATAACTCGACAACGGAAGCAGCTATTCACAAAATTCTTTCACAGTGAGCGCTAGAAGGGTCTCCTGAATAAAATGATGTATTTTTTTGTTTGTACTCTTAAAAATAACGACAATAGAGCGATTTAAAAACGAGTGACTTATCTCTCATTTTTACAATGGGTTTCAATGAAGCCTGTCAGCTGCCCTGTCCTCAGTTTGACGCTTGTCATTCAAAAACCGTAAATCCTATCGTTTAGGTAGACACATTGTGTGAATCAGGACAAGTTTTCCTACAAGGATAATGTTTAATTTGTGCACTGTCCCTTTTAAAAATAAAATAAACTCTAAACTCTAAGAAGAGTGTTTGTAGTTTGTATGTACGAACAGAAGTGTTCCTAATAAAGTGGGCGGCTAAGGTGAGGCTGACACACAAGGGCTGGAGTTTTCTACTGTTTTTTTTTATGAAGGACCAGGCCTCGAACAATGACAAATAACTCGACAACGGAAGCAGCTATTCACAAAATTCTTTCACAGTGAGCGCTAGAAGGGTCTCCTGAATAAAATGATGTATTTTTTTGTTTGTATTGTTAAAAATGACGACGCTACAGGGAGTTAAAAACGAGTGACTTTTCAGCAACGTTTATACTGGGAGTCAATGAGGCCGCTCACCTGTGCTCTCCTCACTTTGAGGCTTGTCATTCAAAAACCGTAAATCCTATCGTTTAGGTAGACACATTGTGTGAATCAGGACAAGTTTTCCTACTACTTTTGAGAAAATCATGTCTGTAGAGTGAAATTTGTGGATGAAAACACAGTTTAAGCGAGAAAGTTTGACCTTTTTTTTGAACCTCTCTCCACTCTGACCTTAACGAGGTCCACTGGTGTGTAACGCAATAGACACCCATTCAAAAGCCGGATTTTTTCCCAGAAACCACATGGCGTTTGACCCGGGACTGATCCGAAAGTGTAGAACCTAGCAGAAAAGTTGAATGCCAGATCCACAGAGGAGAAGTTTTCCTACGTTTTAGAGTTTGAATCATGCCTCTAGGTGAAAGCATGCCAGAGCAGCGGATGTTTGAAAAACGTTGGAAAAGTGCTTTTTTTTCAATTAATTCCATCGAAATGAATGGGGTTTTTTGAGACGATTTTTTCGCGACTACGTCGCGAAAAAATCGTATTCTGTAGAGAAAAGTAATAGCATAGCGAGTCCAATCAAGCCGCACGTTTTGATATATTGTTTGTCTGTGTGCGACGTACGGTTGTGTGACCTGCTATGAAGCTACAATGCCATGATTCATGTGTGTGCTTGAGACAGCCGGCCCCTCCCCTCTGTGCTCGCTTACTGTAGCCAGTCGGCATGGTAAAGGGCCTGAGCAGGTTAAAAAACACACACAAGAGTTTGTCAGGTGTCTGCTGAATTTTGCTAAGGGACAGGCCTCGAACAATGACAAATAACTCGACAACGGAAGCAGCTATTCACAAAATTCTTTCACAGTGAGCGCTAGAAGGGTTTCCTGAATAAAATGATGTATTTTTTTGTTTGTATTGTTAAAAATGAGGACGCTACAGGGAGTTAAAAACGAGTGACTTTTCAGCAACGTTTATACTGGGAGTCAATGAGGCTGCTCACCTGTGCTCTCCTCACTTTGAGGCTTGTCATTCAAAAACCGTAAATCCTATCGTTTAGGTAGACACATTGTGTGAATCAGGACAAGTTTTCCTACTACTTTTGAGAAAATAATGTCTGTAGAGTGAAATTTGTGGCTGAAAACGGAGTTTAAGCGAGAAAGTTTGACCTTTTTTTTGAAGCCGCCTACACTCTAAGTTTAACGACCCTCACTGGTGTGTAACGCAATAGACACCCATTCAAAAGCCGGATTTTCTCCCAGAAACCACATGGCGTTTGAACCGGGCCTGATCCGAAAGTGTAAAACCTAGCAGAAAAGTTGAATGCCAGATCCACAGAGGAGAAGTTTTCCTACGTTTTAGAGTTTGAATCATGTCTCTAGGTGAAAGCATGCCAGAGCAGTGGATGTTTGAAAAACATTGAAAAAGTGCTTTTTTTTCAATTAATTCCATAGAAATGAATGGGGTTTTTTGGGGCGATTTTTTCGCGACTACGTCGCGAAAAAATCGTATTCTATAGAGAAAAGTAATAGCATAGCGAGTCCGATCGAGCCGCACGTTTTGATATATTGTTTGTCTGTGTGCGACGTACGGTTATTGAGTTATTCGAAATCAAAATTTGCGTAGGAATAATAAGAAGAAGAAGAAATACGTAGAAGAACAATAGTTGCAGTGCTTTGCACTGCAACCTATGGGCTCCCCTAGGGGAGCCCATAGGTTGCTGTGCTGCAGCACTGCATCCTAACTAGACCGGACAATTCCCCGGGGGAAATTGTGAGAGGATGCAGTGCCCGAAGCAATTCGCTCACGCATGTTCGCTGGCCGTGAACGCGTGACCCGCAATGATGTTTCAATGCAATGATTGTGTGTGTGCTCGAGACAGCAGCCATCATGAAGAAGAGCTATTCAAGACTATGACCAAAGTGACTACAGGCGGAAATTAGCATGTACTGCTATAACCTGGGACAGACATCTGTCCTTAACACAAGGATAATGTTTAATTTGTGCACTGTCCCTTTTAAAAATAAAATAAACTCTAAACTCTAAGAAGAGTGTTTGTAGTTTGTATGTACGAACAGAAGTGTTCCTAATAAAGTGGGCGGCTAAGGTGAGGCTGACACACAAGGGCTGGAGTTTTCTACTGTTTTTTTCATGAAGGACCAGGCCTCGAACAATGACAAATAACTCGACAACGGAAGCAGCTATTCACAAAATTCTTTCACCGTGAGCGCTAGAAGGGTCTCCTGAATAAAATGATGTATTTTTTTGTTTGTATTGTTAAAAATGAGGACGCTACAGGGAGTTAAAAACGAGTGACTTTTCAGCAACGTTTATACTGGGAGTCAATGAGGCCGCTCACCTGTGCTCTCCTCACTTTGAGGCTTGTCATTCAAAAACCGTAAATCCTATCGTTTAGGTAGACACATTGTGTGAATCAGGACAAGTTTTCCTACTACTTTTGAGAAAATCATGTCTGTAGAGTGAAATTTGTGGCGGAAAACACGGTTTAAGCGAGAAAGTTTGAGCTTTTTTTTGAAGCCGCCTACACTCTAAGCGTAACGACCCTCACTGGTGTGTAACGCAATAGACACCCATTCAAAAGCCGGATTTTCTCCCAGAAACCACATGGCGTTTGAACCGGGACTGATCCGAAAGTGTAAAACCTAGCAGAAAAGTTGAATGCCAGATCCACAGAGGAGAAGTTTTCCTACGTTTTAGAGTTTGAATCATGTCTCTAGGTGAAAGCATGCCAGAGCAACGGATGTTTGAAAAACGTTGAAAAAGTGCTTTTTTTTCAATTAATTCCATAGAAATGAATGGGGTTTTTTGGGGCGATTTTTTCACGACTACGTCGCGAAAAAATCGTATTCTATAGAGAAAAGTAATGTACTGTTTGTTTGCATGTACTGCTATAACCTGGGACAGACATCTGTCCTTAACACAAGGATAATGTTTAATTTGTGCACTGTCCCTTTTAAAAATAAAATAAACTCTAAACTCTAAGAAGAGTGTTTGTAGTTTGTATGTACGAACAGAAGTGTTCCTAATAAAGTGGGCGGCTAAGGTGAGGCTGACACATCAAGGGCTGGAGTTTTCTACTGTTTTTTTATGAAGGACCAGGCCTCGAACAATGACAAATAACTCGACAACGGAAGCAGCTATTCACAAAATTCTTTCACAGTGAGCGCTAGAAGGGTCTCCTGAATAAAATGATGTATTTTTTTGTTTGTATTGTTAAAAATGAGGACGCTACAGGGAGTTAAAAACGAGTGACTTTTCAGCAACATTTATACTGGGAGTCAATGAGGCCGCTCACCTGTGCTCTCCTCACTTTGAGGCTTGTCATTCAAAAACCGTAAATCCTACCGTTTAGGTAGACACATTGTGTGAATCAGGACAAGTTTTCCTACTACTTTTGAGAAAATCATGTCTGTAGAGTGAAATTTGTGGCTGAAAACGGAGTTTAAGCGAGAAAGTTTGACCTTTTTTTTGAAGCCGCCTACACTCTAAGTTTAACGACCCTCACTGGTGTGTAACGCAATAGACACCCATTCAAAAGCCGGATTTTCTCCCAGAAACCACATGGCGTTTGAACCGGGCCTGATCCGAAAGTGTAAAACCTAGCAGAAAAGTTGAATGCCAGATCCACAGAGGAGAAGTTTTCCTACGTTTTAGAGTTTGAATCATGTCTCTAGGTGAAAGCATGCCAGAGCAGTGGATGTTTGAAAAACATTGAAAAAGTGCTTTTTTTTCAATTAATTCCATAGAAATGAATGGGGTTTTTTGGGGCGATTTTTTCGCGACTACGTCGCGAAAAAATCGTATTCTATAGAGAAAAGTAATAGCATAGCGAGTCCGATCGAGCCGCACGTTTTGATATATTGTTTGTCTGTGTGCGACGTACGGTTATTGAGTTATTCGAAATCAAAATTTGCGTAGGAATAATAATAATAATAACTAGACCGGACAATTCCCCGGGGGAAATTGTGAGAGGATGCAGTGCGCGAAGCAATTCGCTCACGCACGTTTGCTGGCCGTGAATGTGTGACCCGCAATGATGTTTCAATGCAATGATTGTGTGTGTGCTCTAGACAGCAGCCATCATGAAGAAGAGCTATTCAAGAGCATGAACAAAGTGACTACAGGCGGAAATTAGCATGTACTGCTATAACCTGGGACAGACATCTGTCCTTACCACATGGATAATGTTTAATTTGTGCACTGTCCCTTTTAAAAATAAAATAAAACTCTAAACACTAAGAAGAGTGTTTGTAGTATGTATGTACGAACAGAAGTGTTCCTAATAAAGTGGGCGGCTAAGGTGAGGCTAAGACACACAAGGGCTGGAGTTTTCTACTGTTTTTTTATGAAGGACCAGGCCTCGAACAATAACAAATAACTCGACAACGGAAGCAGCTATTCACAAAATTCTTTCACAGTGAGCGCTAGAAGGGTCTCCTGAATAAAATGATGTATTTTTTTGTTTGTACTCTTAAAAATAACGACAATAGAGCGATTTAAATACGAGTGACTTTTCTCTCATGTTTACAATGGGTTTCAATGAAGCCTGTCAGCTGCCCTGTCCTCAGTTTGACGCTTGTCATTCAAAAACCGTAAATCCTATCGTTTAGGTAGACACATTGTGTGAATCAGGACAAGTTTTCCTACAAGGATAATGTTTAATTTGTGCACTGTCCCTTTTAAAAATAAAATAAACTCTAAACTCTAAGAAGAGTGTTTGTAGTTTGTATGTACGAACAGAAGTGTTCCTAATAAAGTGGGCGGCTAAGGTGAGGCTGACACACAAGGGCTGGAGTTTTCTACTGTTTTTTTTATGAAGGACCAGGCCTCGAACAATGACAAATAACTCGACAACGGAAGCAGCTATTCACAAAATTCTTTCACAGTGAGCGCTAGAAGGGTCTCCTGAATAAAATGATGTATTTTTTTGTTTGTATTTTTAAAAATGACGACGCTACAGGGAGTTAAAAACGAGTGACTTTTCAGCAACGTTTATACTGGGAGTCAATGAGGCCGCTCACCTGTGCTCTCCTCACTTTGAGGCTTCTCATTCAAAAACCGTGAATCCTATCGTTTAGGTAGACACATTGTGTGAATCAGGACAAGTTTTCCTACTACTTTTGAGAAAATCATGTCTGTAGAGTGAAATTTGTGGATGAAAACACAGTTTAAGTGAGAAATTTTGAGCTTTTTTTTGAAGCCGCCTACACTCTGAGTTAACGAGGCGCACTGGTGTGTAACGCAATAGACACCCATTCAAAAGCAGGATTTTCTATCAGAACCCACATGGCGTTTGACCCGGGACTGATCCGAAAGTGTAGAACCTAGCAGAAAAGTTGAATGCCAGATCCACAGAGGAGAAGTTTTCCTACGTTTTAGAGTTTGAATCACGTCTCTAGGTGAAAGCATGCCAGAGCAGTGGACGTTTGAAAAACGTTGAAAAAGTGCTTTTTTTTCAATTAATTCCATAGAAATGAATGGGGCTTTTTTGGACGATTTTTTCGCGACTACGTCGCGAAAAAATCGTAATCTATAGAGAAAAGTAATAGCATAGCGAGTCCGATCGAGCCGCACGTTTTGATATATTGTTTGTCTGTGTGCGACGTACGGTTATTGAGTTAATCGAAATCAAAATTTGCGTAGGAATAATAAAAATAATAATAAATATAAGAATAAGAAGAAGAAGAAGAAACACGTAGAAGAACAATAGTTGCAGTGCTTTGCACTGCAACCTATGGGCTCCCCTAGGGGAGCCCATAGGTTGCTGTGCTGCAGCACTGCATCCTAATAAGAAGAAGAAATACGTAGAAGAACAATAGTTGCAGTGCTTTGCACTGCAACCTATGGGCTCCCCTAGGGGAGCCCATAGGTTGCTGTGCTGCAGCACTGCATCCTAACTAGACCGGACAATTCCCCGGGGGAAATTGTGAGAGGATGCAGTGCGCGAAGCAATTCGCTCACGCACGTTCGCTGGCCGTGAATGTGTGACCCGCAATGATGTTTCAATGCAATGATCGTGTGTGTGCTCGAGACAGCAGCCATCATGAAGAAGACCTATTCAAGAGTATGACCAAAGTGACTACAGGCGGAAATTAGCATGTACTGCTATAACCTGGGACAGACATCTGTCCTTAACACAAGGATAATGTTTAATTTGTGCACTGTCACTTTTAAAAATAAAATAAACTCTAAACTCTAAGAAGAGTGTTTGTAGTTTGTATGTACGAACAGAAGTGTTCCTAATAAAGTGGGCGGCTAAGGTGAGGCTGACACACAAGGGCTGGAGTTTTCTACTGTTTTTTTTATGAAGGACCAGGCCTCGAACAATGACAAATAACTCGACAACGGAAGCAGCTATTCACAAAATTCTTTCACAGTGAGCGCTAGAAAGGTCTCCTGAATAAAATGATGTAATTTTTTGTTTGTACTCTTAAAAATAACGACACTAGAGCGATTTAAATACGAGTGACTTTTCACTCACGTTTATAATGTGAGTCAATGAGCTAAGAAACACAAGGTCTTGAATATTGTGCTGTGTTTTACTACGGACCAGACCTCGAACAATGACAAATAACTCGACAACGGAAGCAGCTATTCACAAAATTCTTTCACACTGAGCGCTAGAAGGGTCTCCTGAATAAAATGATGTATTTTTTTGTTTGTACTCTTTAAAATAACGACACTAGAGCGATTTAAAAACGAGTGACTTTTCACTCATGTTTATAATGTGTGTCAATGACCTAAGACACACAAGGTCTTGAATATTGTGCTGTGTTTTACTACGGACCAGACCTCGAACAATGACAAATAACTCGACAACGGAAGCAGCTATTCACAAAATTCTTTCACACTGAGCGCTAGAAGGGTCTCCTGAATAAAATGATGTATTTTTTTGTTTGTACTCTTAAAAATAACGACACTAGAGCGATTTAAAAACGAGTGACTTTTCACTCACGTTTATAATGTGAGTCAATGAGCTAAGAAACACAAGGTCTTGAATATTGTGCTGTGTTTTACTACAGACCAGACCTCGAACAATGACAAATAACTCGACAACGGAAGCAGCTATTCACAAAATTCTTTCACAGTGAGCGCTAGAAGGGTCTCCTGAATAAAATTATGTATTTTTTTGTTTGTACTCTTAAAAATAACGACACTAGAGCGATTTAAAAACGAGTGACTTTTCTATCCCGTTTATAATGCATGTCAATGAGCTAAAACACACAAGGTCTTGAATTTTGGGCTGTGTTTTACTACAGACCAGACCTCGAACAATGACAAATAACTCGACAACGGAAGCAGCTATTCACAAAATTCTTTCACAGTGAGCGCTAGAAGGGTCTCCTGAATAAAATGATGTATTTTTTTGTTTGTATTGTTAAAAATGAGGACGCTACAGGGAGTTAAAAACGAGTGACTTTTCAGCAACGTTTATACTGGGAGTCAATGAGGCCGCTCACCTGTGCTCTCCTCACTTTGAGGCTTGTCATTCGAAAACCGTAAATCCTATCGTTTAGGTAGACACATTGTGTGAATCAGGACAAGTTTTCCTACTACTTTTGAGAAAATCATGTCTGTAGAGTGAAATTTGTGGCTGAAAACACGGTTTAAGCGAGAAAGTTTGAGCTTTTTTTTGAAGCCGCCTACACTCTAAGTTTAACGACCCTCACTGGTGTGTAACGCAATAGACACCCATTCAAAAGCCGGATTTTCTCCCAGAAACCACATGGCGTTTGAACCGGGCCTGATCCGAAAGTGTAAAACCTAGCAGAAAAGTTGAATGCCAGATCCACAGAGGAGAAGTTTTCCTACGTTTTAGAGTTTGAATCATGTCTCTAGGTGAAAGCATGCCAGAGCAGTGGATGTTTGAAAAACATTGAAAAAGTGCTTTTTTTTCAATTAATTCCATAGAAATGAATGGGGTTTTTTGGGGCGATTTTTTCGCGACTACGTCGCGAAAAAATCGTATTCTATAGAGAAAAGTAATAGCATAGCGAGTCCGATCGAGCCGCACGTTTTGATATATTGTTTGTCTGTGTGCGACGTACGGTTATTGAGTTATTCGAAATCAAAATTTGCGTAGGAGGAAGAAGAAGAAGAAGAAGAAGAAGAAATACGTAGAAGAACAATAGTTGCAGTGCTTTGCACTGCAACCTATGGGCTCCCCTAGGGGAGCCCATAGGTTGCTGTGCTGCAGCACTGCATCCTAACAATATAACACTAGACCGGACAATTCCCCGGGGGAAATTGTGAGAGGATGCAGTGCGCGAAGCAATTCGGTCACGCATGTTCGCTGGCCGTGAATGTGTGACCCGCAATGATGTTTCAATGCAATGATTGTGTGTGTGCTCTAGACAGCAGCCATCATGAAGAAGAGCTATTCAAGAGCATGAACAAAGTGACTACAGGCGGAAATTAGCATGTACTGCTATAACCTGGGACAGACATCTGTCCTTACCACAAGGATAATGTTTAATTTGTGCACTGTCCCTTTTAAAAATAAAATAAACTTTTTTTAAAGTTTTCTTTAAAAAAAATATTTTTTTTAAAGAATGGGGTTTTTTGGGGCGATTTTTTCACGACTACGTCGCGAAAAAATCGTATTCTATAGAGAAAAGTAATGTACTGTTTGTTTGCATGTACTGCTATAACCTGGGACAGACATCTGTCCTTAACACAAGGATAATGTTTAATTTGTGCACTGTCCCTTTTAAAAATAAAATAAACTCTAAACTCTAAGAAGAGTGTTTGTAGTTTGTATGTACGAACAGAAGTGTTCCTAATAAAGTGGGCGGCTAAGGTGAGGCTGACACACAAGGGCTGGAGTTTTCTACTGTTTTTTTATGAAGGACCAGGCCTCGAACAATGACAAATTACTCGACAACGGAAGCAGCTATTCACAAAATTCTTTCACAGTGAGCGCTAGAAGGGTTTCCTGAATAAAATGATGTATTTTTTTGTTTGTATTGTTAAAAATGAGGACGCTACAGGGAGTTAAAAACGAGTGACTTTTCAGCAACGTTTATACTGGGAGTCAATGAGGCCGCTCACCTGTGCTCTCCTCACTTTGAGGCTTGTCATTCAAAAACCGTAAATCCTATCGTTTAGGTAGACACATTGTGTGAATCAGGACAAGTTTTCCTACTACTTTTGAGAAAATCATGTCTGTAGAGTGAAATTTGTGGATGAAAACACAGTTTAAGTGAGGAATTTTGAGCTTTTTTTTGAAGCCGCCTACACTCTGAGTTAACGAGGCGCACTGGTGTGTAACGCAATAGACACCCATTCAAAAGCCGGATTTTCTATCAGAACCCACATGGCGTTTGACCCGGGACTGATCCGAAAGTGTAGAACCTAGCAGAAAAGTTGAATGCCAGATCCACAGAGGAGAAGTTTTCCTACGTTTTAGAGTTGAATCACGTCTCTAGGTGAAAGCATGCCAGAGCAGTGGACGTTTGAAAAACGTTGAAAAAGTGCTTTTTTTTCAATTAATTCCATAGAAATGAATGGGGTTTTTTTGGACGATTTTTTTGCGACTACTTCGCGAAAAAATCGTATTCTATAGAGAAAAGTAATAGCATAGCGAGTCCGATCGAGCCGCACGTTTTGATATATTGTTTGTCTGTGTGCGACGTACGATTATTGTGTTACTCGAAATCAAAATTTGTGTAGGAAGAGTAACAAATATAACACTAGACCGGACAATTCCCCGGGGGAAATTGTGAGAGGATGCAGTGCGCGAAGCAATTCGGTCATGCATGTTTGCCGGCCGTGAATGTGTGACCAGCAATGATGTTTCAATGCAATGATCGTGTGTGTGCTTGAGACAGCAGCCGTCATGAAGGAGACCTATTCAAGAGCATGAACAAAGTGACTACAGGCGGAAATTAGCATGTACTGCTATAACCTGGGACAGACATCTGTCCTTACCACAAGGATAATGTTTAATTTGTGCACTGTCCCTTTTAAAAATAAAATAAACTCTAAACACTAAGAAGAGTGTTTGTAGTTTGTATGTACGAACAGAAGTGTTCCTAATAAAGTGGGCGGCTAAGGTGAGGCCTGTCGGCTGCCCTCTTCTCAGTTTCTCAGAGCAGCGGATGTTTGAAAAAGTGCTTTTTTTTCCAATTAATTCCATAGAAATTAATGGGTTTTTTTTGGGACAAGTGTGACTACTACTTCTGAGAAAATTATGTCTGTAGTGTGAAATTTGTGGCTGAAAACAGTTTAAGTTTGAAATTTTGAGCATGTAAGTGTAGAACCTAGCAGAAAAGTTGAATGACAGATCCACAGAGGAGAAGTTTTCCTACGTTTTAGAGTTTGAATCACGTCTCTAGGTGAAAGCATGCCAGAGCAGCAGACGTTTGAAAAACGTTGAAAAAGTGCTTTTTTTCAATTAATTCCATAGAAATGAATGGGGTTTTTTTGTGACGATTTTTTTTTTTATAACCTGGGACAGACATCTGATCTTAACACAAGGATAATGTTTAATTTGTGCACTGTCCCTTTTAAAAATAAAATAAACTCTAAACTCTAAGAAGAGTGTTTGTAGTTTGTATGTACGAACAGAAGTGTTCCTAATAAAGTGGGCGGCTAAGGTGAGGCTGCCACACAAGGGCTGGAGTTTTCTACTGTTTTTTTATGAAGGACCAGGCCTCGAACAATGACAAATAACTCGACAACGGAAGCAGCTATTCACAAAATTCTTTCACAGTGAGCGCTAGAAGGGTCTCCTGAATAAAATGATGTATTTTTTTGTTTGTATTGTTAAAAATGAGGACGCTACAGGGAGTTAAAAACGAGTGACTTTTCAGCAACGTTTATACTGGGAGTCAATGAGGCCGCTCACCTGTGCTCTCCTCACTTTGAGGCTTGTCATTCAAAAACCGTAAATCCTATCGTTTAGGTAGACACATTGTGTGAATCAGGACAAGTTTTCCTACTACTTTTGAGAAAATCATGTCTGTAGAGTGAAATTTGTGGCTGAAAACGGAGTTTAAGCGAGAAAGTTTGACCTTTTTTTTGAAGCCGCCTACACTCTAAGTTTAACGACCCTCACTGGTGTGTAACGCAATAGACACCCATTCAAAAGCCGGATTTTCTCCCAGAAACCACATGGCGTTTGAACCGGGCCTGATCCGAAAGTGTAAAACCTAGCAGAAAAGTTGAATGCCAGATCCACAGAGGAGAAGTTTTCCTACGTTTTAGAGTTTGAATCATGTCTCTAGGTGAAAGCATGCCAGAGCAGTGGATGTTTGAAAAACATTGAAAAAGTGCTTTTTTTTCAATTAATTCCATAGAAATGAATGGGGTTTTTTGGGGCGATTTTTTCGCGACTACGTCGCGAAAAAATCGTATTCTACAGAGAAAAGTAATAGCATAGCGAGTCCGATCGAGCCGCACGTTTTGATATATTGTTTGTCTGTGTGCGACGTACGGTTATTGAGTTATTCGAAATCAAAATTTGCGTAGGAATAATAATAATAAGAAGAAGAAGAAGAAATACGTAGAAGAACAATAGTTGCAGTGCTTTGCACTGCAACCTATGGGCTCCCCTAGGGGAGCCCATAGGTTGCTGTGCTGCAGCACTGCATCCTAACTAGACCGGACAATTCCCCGGGGGAAATTGTGAGAGGATGCAGTGCGCGAAGCAATTCGCTCACGCATGTTCGCTGGCCGTGAACGTGTGACCCGCAATGATGTTTCAATGCAATGATCGTGTGTGTGCTCGAGACAGCAGCCATCATGAAGAAGACCTATTCAAGAGTATGACCAAAGTGACTACAGGCGGAAATTAGCATGTACTGCTATAACCTGGGACAGACATCTGTCCTTACCACAAGGATAATGTTTAATTTGTGCACTGTCCCTTTTAAAAATAAAATAAACTCTAAACTCTAAGAAGAGTGTTTGTAGTTTGTATGTACGAACAGAAGTGTTCCTAATAAAGTGGGCGGCTAAGGTGAGGCTGACACACAAGGGCTGGAGTTTTCTACTGTTTTTTTTATGAAGGACCAGGCCTCGAACAATGACAAATAACTCGACAACGGAAGCAGCTATTCACAAAATTCTTTCACAGTGAGCGCTAGAAGGGTCTCCTGAATAAAATGATGTATTTTTTTGTTTGTATTGTTAAAAATGAGGACGCTACAGGGAGTTAAAAACGAGTGACTTTTCAGCAACGTTTATACTGGGAGTCAATGAGGCCGCTCACCTGTGCTCTCCTCACTTTGAGGCTTGTCATTCAAAAACCGTAAATCCTACCGTTTAGGTAGACACATTGTGTGAATCAGGACAAGTTTTCCTACTACTTTTGAGAAAATAATGTCTGTAGAGTGAAATTTGTGGCTGAAAACGGAGTTTAAGCGAGAAAGTTTGACCTTTTTTTTGAAGCCGCCTACACTCTAAGTTTAACGACCCTCACTGGTGTGTAACGCAATAGACACCCATTCAAAAGCCGGATTTTCTCCCAGAAACCACATGGCGTTTGAACCGGGCCTGATCCGAAAGTGTAAAACCTAGCAGAAAAGTTGAATGCCAGATCCACAGAGGAGAAGTTTTCCTACTACGTTTGAGAAAATCATGTCTGTAGAGTGAAATTTGTGGCTGAAAACAGAGTTTAAGCGAGAAAGTTTGACCTTTTTTTTAAACCTCTCTCCACTCTGAGCTTAACGAGGTCCACTGGTGTGTAACGCAATAGACACCCATAAAAAGCCGGATTTTCTCCCGGAACCAACATGGCGTTTGAGCCGGGACTGATCCGAAAGTGTAGAACCTAGCAGAAAAGTTGAAGGCCAGATCCACAGAGGAGAAGTTTTCCTACGTTTTAGAGTTTGAATCACGTCTCTAGGTGAAAGCATGCCAGAGCAGCGGATGTTTGAAAAACGTTGAAAAAGTGCTTTTTTTTCAATTAATTCCATAGAAATGAATGGGGTTTTTTTGGACGATTTTTTCGCGACTACGTCGCGAAAAAATCGTATTCTATAGAGAAAAGTAATAGCATAGCGAGTCCGATCGAGCCGCACGTTTTGATACAGTGTTTGTCTGTGTGCGACGTACGGTTATTGTGTTACTCGAAATCAAAATTTGTGTAGGAAGAGTAACAAATATAACACTAGACCGGACAATTCCCCGGGGGAAATTGTGAGAGGATGCAGTGCGCGAAGCAATTCGCTCACGCATGTTCGCTGGCCGTGAACGTGTGACCTGCAATGACGTTTCAATGCAATGATTGTGTGTGTGCTTGAGACAGCAGCCATCATGAAGAAGAGCTATTCAACAGTATGAACAAAGTGACTACAGGCGGAAATTAGCATGTACTGCTTTAACCTGGGACAGACATCTGTCCTTACCACAACGATAATGTTTAATTTGTGCACTGTCCCTTTTAAAAATAAAATAAACTCTAAGAAGAGTGTTTGTAGTTTGTATGTACGAACAGAAGTGTTCCTAATAAAGTGGGCGGCTAAGGTGAGGCCTGTCGGCTGCCCTCTTCTCAGTTTCTCAGAGCAGCGGATGTTTGAAAAAGTGCTTTATTTTCCAATTAATTCCATAGAAATGAATGGGGTTTTTTTGGGACAAGTGTGACTACTACATTTGAGAAAATTATGTCTGTAGTGTGAAATTTGTGGCTGAAAACAGTTTAAGTTTGAAATTTTGAGCATGATTTGTGTGTGTGCTTGAGACAGCAGCCCCCCTCTGCCCCGTCACTGGCCCCAATCGGCATGGTGACGGGCCTGAACAGGAGAGTTAAGAGACACACAGAAGATTATGTCAGGTTTCTGCTGTGTTTTGCTAAGAAGTAGGCCTCGAACAATCACAAATAACTCGACAACGAAAGCTTCTATTCACAAAATTCTTTCACAGTGAGCGCTAGAAGGGTCTCCTGAATAAAATGATGTATTTTTTTGTTTGTATTGTTAAAAATGAGGACGCTACAGGGAGTTAAAAACGAGTGACTTTTCAGCAACGTTTATACTGGGAGTCAATGAGGCCGCTCACCTGTGCTCTCCTCACTTTGAGGCTTCTCATTCAAAAACCGTGAATCCTATCGTTTAGGTAGACACATTGTGTGAATCAGGACAAGTTTTCCTACTACTTTTGAGAAAATCATGTCTGTAGAGTGAAATTTGTGGATGAAAACACAGTTTAAGCGAGAAAGTTTGAGCTTTTTTTTGAAGCCGCCTACACTCTGAGTTAACGAGGCGCACTGGTGTGTAACGCAATAGACACCCATTCAAAAGCCGGATTTTCTCCCAGAAACCACATGGCGTTTGACCCGGGACTGATCCGAAAGTGTAGACCTAGCAGAAAAGTTTAATGCCAGATCCACAGAGGAGAAGTTTTCCTACGTTTTAGAGTTTGAATCACGTCTCTAGGTGAAAGCATGCCAGAGCAGCGGATGTTTGAAAAACGTTGAAAAAGTGCTTTTTTTCAAATTAATTCCATAGAAATGAATGGGGTTTTTTTGGACGATTTTTTCGCGACTACGTCGCGAAAAAATCGTTTTCTATAGAGAAAAGTAATAGCATAGCGAGTCCGATCGAGCCGCACGTTTTGATATATTGTTTGTCTGTGTGCAACGTACGGTTATTGAGTTAATCGAAATCGAAATTTGCGTAGGAAGAGTAACAAATATAACACTAGACCGGACAATTCCCCGGGGGAAATTGTGAGAGGATGCAGTGCGCGAAGCAATTCGGTCACGCATGTTCGCTGGCCGTGAATGTGTGACCCGCAATGACGTTTCAATGCAATGATTATGTGTGTGCTTGAGACAGCAGCCGTCATGAAGAAGAGCTATTCAACAGTATGACCAAAGTGACTACAGGTGGAAATTAGCATGTACTGCTATAACCTGGGACAGACATCTGTCCTTACCACAAGGATAATGTTTAATTTGTGCACTGTCCCTTTTAAAAATAAAATAAACTCTAAACTCTAAGAGTGTTTGTAGTTTGTATGTACGAACAGAAGTGTTCCTAATAAAGTGGGCGGCTAAGGTGAGGCCTGTCGGCTGCCCTCCTCTCAGTTTCTCAGAGCAGCGGATGTTTGAAAAAGTGCTTTTTTTTTCAAATTAATTCCATAGAAATGAATGGGTTTTTTTTGGGACAAGTGTGACTACTACTTTTGAGAAAATTATGTCTGTGGTGTGAAATTTGTGGCTGAAAACAGTTTAAGTTTGAAATTTTGAGCATGATTTGTGTTTGTGCTTGAGACAGCTTTTCCCTCTGCCCCGTCACTGGCCCCAATTGGCATGGTGACGGGCCTGAACAGGAGAGTTAAGAAACACACACAAGATTATGTCAGGTGTCTACTGTGTTTTGCAAAGAGTAGGCCTCGAACAATCACAAATAACTCGACAACGAAAGCAGCTATTCACAAAATTCTTTCACAGTGAGCGCTAGAAGGGTCTCCTGAATAGACTGATGTAATTTTTTTGTCTGTATTGTTAAAAATGAGGACGCTACAGGGAGTTAAAAATGAGTGACTTTTCAGCAACGTTTATAATGGGAGTCAATGAGGCCGCTCACCTGTGCTCTCCTCACTTTGAGGCTTGTCATTCAAAAACCGTAAATCCTATCGTTTAGGTAGACACATTGTGTGAATCAGGACAAGTTTTCCTACTACTTTTGAGAAAATCATGTCTGTAGAGTGAAATTTGTGGCTGAAAACAGAGTTTAAGCGAGAAAGTTTGACCTTTTGTTTTAACCTCTCTCCACTCTGAGCATAACGAGGTCCACTGGTGTGTAACGCAATAGACACCCATTCAAAAGCCGGATTTTCTCCCAGAACTCACATCGTGTTTGAGCCGGGCCTGATCCGAAAGTGTACAACCTTGCAGAAAAGTTGAATGCCAGATCCACAGAGGAGAAGTTTTCCTACGTTTTAGAGTTTGAATCACGTCTCTAGGTTAAAGCATGCCAGAGCAGCGGATGTTTGAAAAACGTTGAAAAAGTGCTTTTTTTCAAATTAATTCCATAGAAATGAATGGGGTTTTTTTGGACGATTTTTTCGCGACTACGTCGCGAAAAAATCGTAAACTGTAGAGAAAAGTAATAGCATAGCGAGTCCGATCGAGCCGCACGTTTTGATATATTGTTTGTCTGTGTGCGACGTACGGTTATTGAGTTAATCGAAATCGAAATTTGCGTAGGGAGAGTAACAAATATAACACTAGACCGGACAATTCCCCGGGGGAAATTGTGAGAGGATGCAGTGCGCGAAGCAATTCGGTCACGCATGTTCGCTGGCCGTGAATGTGTGACCCGCAATGATGTTTCAATGCAATGATCGTGTGTGTGCTTGAGACAGCAGCCGTCATGAAGAAGAGCTATTCAAGACTATAACCAAAGTGACTACAGGCGGAAATTAGCATGTACTGCTATAACCTGGGACAGACATCTGTCCTTACCACAAGGATAATGTTTAATTTGTGCACTGTCCCTTTTAAAAATAAAATAAACTCTAAACTCTAAGAAGAGTGTTTGTAGGTTGTATGTACGAACAGAAGTGTTCCTAATAAAGTGGGCGGCTAAGGTGAGGCTAAGACACACAAGGGCTGGAGTTTTCTACTGTTTTTTTTATGAAGGACCAGGCCTCGAACAATGACAAATAACTCGACAACGGAAGCAGCTATTCACAAAATTCTTTCACAGTGAGCGCTAGAAGGGTCTCCTGAATAGACTGATGTAATTTTTTTGTCTGTATTGTTAAAAATGAGGACGCTACAGGGAGTTAAAAACGAGTGACTTTTCAGCAACGTTTATAATGGGAGTCAATGAGGCCGCTCACCTGTGCTCTCCTCACTTTGAGGCTTGTCATTCAAAAACCGTAAATCCTATCGTTTAGGTAGACACATTGTGTGAATCAGGACAAGTTTTCCTACTACTTTTGAGAAAATCATGTCTGTAGAGTGAAATTTGTGGCTGAAAACAGAGTTTAAGCGAGAAAGTTTGACCTTTTTTTTGAACCTCTCTCCACTCTGACCTTAATGAGGTCCACTGGTGTGTAACGCAATAGACACCCATTCAAATGCCGGATTTTCTCCCAGAAACCACATGGCGTTTGACCCGGGACTGATCCGAAAGTGTAGAACCTAGCAGAAAAGTTGAATGCCAGATCCACAGAGGAGAAGTTTTCCTACGTTTTAGAGTTTGAATCACGTCTCTAGGTGAAAGCATGCCAGAGCAGCGGATGTTTGAAAAACGTTGAAAAAGTGCTTTTTTTTCAATTAATTCCATAGAAATGAATGGGGTTTTTTTGGACGATTTTTTCGCGACTATGTCGCGAAAAAATCGTATTCTATAGACAAAAGTAATAGCATAGCGAGTCCGATCGAGCCGCACGTTTTGATACATTGTTTGTCTGTGTGCGACGTACGGTTATTGTGTTACTCGAAATCAAAATTTGTGTAGGAAGAGTAACAAATATAACACTAGACCGGACAATTCCCCGGGGGAAATTGTGAGAGGATGCAGTGCGCGAAGCAATTCGGTCACGCATGTTTGCTGGCCGTGAACGTGTGACCCGCAATGATGTTTCAATGCAATGATTGTGTGTGTGCTTGAGACAGCAGCCGTCATGAAGAAGAACTATTCAAGAGTATAACCAAAGTGACTACAGGCGGAAATTAGCATGTACTGCTATAACCTGGGACAGACATCTGTCCTTACCACAAGGATAATGTTTAATTTGTGCACTGTCCCTTTTAAAAATAAAATAAACTCTAAGAAGAGTGGTTGTAGTTTGTATGTACGAAGAGAAGTGTTCCTAATAAAGTGGGCGGCTAAGGTGAAGTGTCATGCCGACCGAGGCTGTTTTTCTGTCACGTTTATAATGCGTGTCAATGAGGCCATTCGGCTGCCCTCTTCTGAGTTTTAGGCTTCTCATTCAAAAATTGTAAATCCTATTGTTTAGATAGACACATTGTGTGAATCAGGACAAGTTTTCCTACTACTTTTGAGAAAATCATGTCTGTAGAGTGAAATTTGTGGATGAAAACACAGTTTAAGCGAGAAAGTTTGAGCTTTTTTTCCAAGTTGTCTACACTCTAAGCTTAACGACCTTCACTGGTGTGTAACGCAATAGACACCCATTCAAAAGCCGGATTTTCTCCCGGAAACCACATGGCGTTTGAGCCGGGACTGATCCAAAAGTGTGGAACCTAGCAGAAAAGTTGAATGCCAGATCCACAGAGGAGAAGTTTTCCTACGTTTTAGAGTTTGAATCACGTCTCTAGGTTAAAGAATGCCAGAGCAGCGGACGTTTGAAAAACGTTGAAAAAGTGCTTTTTTTCAATTAATTCCATAGAAATGAATGGGTTTTTTTGGGGCGATTTTTTCGCGACTACGTCGCGAAAAAATCGTATTCTACAGAGAAAAGTAATAGCATAGCGAGTCCGATCGAGCCGCACGTTTTGATATATTGTTTGTCTGTGTGCGACGTACGGTTATTGAGTTAATCGAAATCGAAATTTGTGTAGGAAGAGTAACAAATATAACACTAGACCGGACAATTCCCCGGGGGAAATTGTGAGAGGATGCAGTGCGCGAAGCAATTCGCTCACGCATGTTCGCTGGCCGTGAATGTGTGACCCGCAATGATGTTTCAATGCAATGATCGTGTGTGTGCTCGAGACAGCAGCCATCATGAAGAAGACCTATTCAAGAGTATGACCAAAGTGACTACAGGCGGAAATTAGCATGTACTGCTATAACCTGGGACAGACATCTGTCCTTAACACAAGGATAATGTTTAATTTGTGCACTGTCCCTTTTAAAAATAAAATAAACTCTAAACTCTAAGAAGAGTGTTTGTAGTTTGTATGTACGAACAGAAGTGTTCCTAATAAAGTGGGCGGCTAAGGTGAGGCTGACACACAAGGGCTGGAGTTTTCTACTGTTTTTTTTTATGAAGGACCAGGCCTCGAACAATGACAAATAACTCGACAACGGAAGCAGCTATTCACAAAATTCTTTCACAGTGAGCGCTAGAAGGGTCTCCTGAATAAAATGATGTATTTTTTTGTTTGTATTGTTAAAAATGAGGACGCTACAGGGAGTTAAAAACGAGTGACTTTTCAGCAACGTTTATACTGGGAGTCAATGAGGCCGCTCACCTGTGCTCTCCTCACTTTGAGGCTTGTCATTCAAAAACCGTAAATCCTATCGTTTAGCTAGACACATTGTGTGAATCAGGACAAGTTTTCCTACTACTTTTGAGAAAATCATGTCTGTAGAGTGAAATTTGTGGCTGAAAACACGGTTTAAGCGAGAAAGTTTGAGCTTTTTTTTGAAGCCACCTACACTCTAAGCTTAACGACCCTCACTGGTGTGTAACGCAATAGACACCCATTCAAAAGCCGGATTTTCTCCCAGAAACCACATGGCGTTTGAACCGGGCCTGATCCGAAAGTGTAAAACCTAGCAGAAAAGTTGAATGCCAGATCCACAGAGGAGAAGTTTTCCTACGTTTTAGAGTTTGAATCATGTCTCTAGGTGAAAGCATGCCAGAGCAGTGGATGTTTGAAAAACATTGAAAAAGTGCTTTTTTTTCAATTAATTCCATAGAAATGAATGGGGTTTTTTTGGACGATTTTTTCGCGACTACGTCGCGAAAAAATCGTATTCTATAGAGAAAAGTAATAGCATAGCGAGTCCGATCGAGCCGCACGTTTTGATATATTGTTTGTCTGTGTGCGACGTACGGTTATTGAGTTAATCGAAATCGAAATTTGCGTAGGAAGAGTAACAAATATAACACTAGACCGGACAATTCCCCGGGGGAAATTGTGAGAGGATGCAGTGCGCGAAGCAATTCGCTCACGCACGTTTGCTGGCCGTGAACGTGTGACCCGCAATGATGTTTCAATGCAATGATTATGTGTGTGCTTGAGACAGCAGCCGTCATGAAGAAGAGCTATTCAACAGTATAACCAAAGTGACTACAGGCGGAAATTAGCATGTACTGCTATAACCTGGGACAGACATCTGTCCTTACCACAAGGATAATGTTTAATTTGTGCACTGTCCCTTTTAAAAATAAAATAAACTCTAAACACTAAGAAGAGTGTTTGTAGTTTGTATGTACGAACAGAAGTGTTCCTAATAAAGTGGGCGGCTAAGGTGAGGCCTGTCGGCTGCCCTCTTCTCAGTTTCTCAGAGCAGCGGATGTTTGAAAAAGTGCTTTTTTTTCCAATTAATTCCATAGAAATTAATGGGGTTTTTTTGGGACAAGTGTGACTACTACTTCTGAGAAAATTATGTCTGTAGTGTGAAATTTGTGGCTGAAAACAGTTTAAGTTTGAAATTTTGAGCATGTAAGTGTAGAACCTAGCAGAAAAGTTGAATGACAGATCCACAGAGGAGAAGTTTTCCTACGTTTTAGAGTTTGAATCACGTCTCTAGGTGAAAGCATGCCAGAGCAGCAGACGTTTGAAAAACGTTGAAAAAGTGCTTTTTTTCATTTAATTCCATAGAAATGAATGGGGTTTTTTTGTGACGATTTTTTCGCGACTACGTCGCGAAAAAATGGTATTCTGTAGAGAAAAGGAATAGCATAGCGAGTCCGATCGAGCCGCACGTTTTGATATATTGTTTGTCTGTGTGCAACGAACGGTTATTGAGTTAATCGAAATCGAAATTTGCGTAGGATGAGTAACAAATATAACACTAGACCGGACAATTCCCCGGGTGAAATTCTGAGAGGATGCAGTGCGCGAAGCAATTCGCTCACGCATGTTCGCTGGCCGTGAATGTGTGACCCGCAATGATGTTTCAATGCAATGATCGTGTGTGTGCTCGAGACAGCAGCCATCATGAAGAAGACCTATTCAAGAGTTTGACCAAAGTGACTACAGGCGGAAATTAGCATGTACTGCTATAACCTGGGACAGACATCTGTCCTTAACACAAGGATAATGTTTAATTTGTGCACTGTCCCTTTTAAAAATAAAATAAACTCTAAACTCTAAGAAGAGTGTTTGTAGTTTGTATGTACGAACAGAAGTGTTCCTAATAAAGTGGGCGGCTAAGGTGAGGCTGACACATAAGGGCTGGAGTTTTCTACTGTTTTTTTTATGAAGGACCAGGCCTCGAACAATGACAAATACCTCGACAACGGAAGCAGCTATTCACAAAATTCTTTCACAGTGAGCGCTAGAAGGGTCTCCTGAATAAAATGATGTATTTTTTTGTTTGTATTGTTAAAAATGAGGACGCTACAGGGAGTTAAAAACGAGTGACTTTTCAGCAACGTTTATACTGGGAGTCAATGAGGCCGCTCACCTGTGCTCTCCTCACTTTGAGGCTTGTCATTCAAAAACCGTAAATCCTACCGTTTAGGTAGACACATTGTGTGAATCAGGACAAGTTTTCCTACTACTTTTGAGAAAATCATGTCTGTAGAGTGAAATTTGTGGATGAAAACACAGTTTAAGTGAGAAATTTTGAGCTTTTTTTTGAAGCCGCCTACACTCTGAGTTAACGAGGCGCACTGGTGTGTAACGCAATAGACACCCATTCAAAAGCCGGATTTTCTCCCAGAAACCACATGGCGTTTGAACCGGGCCTGATCCGAAAGTGTAAAACCTAGCAGAAAAGTTGAATGCCAGATCCACAGAGGAGAAGTTTTCCTACGTTTTAGAGTTTGAATCATGTCTCTAGGTGAAAGCATGCCAGAGCAGCGGATGTTTGAAAAACGTTGAAAAAGTGCTTTTTTTTCAATTAATTCCATAGAAATGAATGGGGTTTTTTGGGGCGATTTTTTCGCGTCTACGTCGCGAAAAAATCGTAAACTGTAGAGAAAAGTAATAGCATAGCGAGTCCGATCGAGCCGCACGTTTTGGTATATTGTTTGTCTGTGTGCGACGTACGGTTATTGAGTTAATCGAAATCGAAATTTGCGTAGGAAGAGTAACAAATATAACACTAGACCGGACAATTCCCCGGGGGAAATTGTGAGAGGATGCAGTGCGCGAAGCAATTCGGTCACGCACGTTCGCTGGCCGTGAACGTGTGACCCGCAATGATGTTTCAATGCAATGATTATGTGTGTGCTTGAGACAGCAGCCGTCATGAAGAAGAGCTATTCAACAGTATAACCAAAGTGACTACAGGCGGAAATTAGCATGTACTGCTATAACCTGGGACAGACATCTGTCCTTACCACAAGGATAATGTTTAATTTGTGCACTGTCCCTTTTAAAAATAAAATAAACTCTAAACTCTAAGAAGAGTGTTTGTAGTTTGTATGTACGAACAGAAGTGTTCCTAATAAAGTGGGCGGCTAAGGTGAGGCCTGTCGGCTGCCCTCTTCTCAGTTTCTCAGAGCAGCGGATGTTTGAAAAAGTGCTTTTTTTTCCAATTAATTCCATAGAAATGAATGGGTTTTTTTTGGGACAAGTGTGACTACTACTTTTGAGAAAATTATGTCTGTAGTGTGAAATTTGTGGCTGAAAACAGTTTAAGTTTGAAATTTTGAGCATGATGTGTGTGTTCTTGAGACAGCTTTTCCCTCTGCCCCGTCACTGGCCCCAATTGGCATGGTGATGGGCCTGAACAGGAGAGTTAAGAAACACACACAAGATTATGTCAGGTGTCTGCTGTAAATTGCTATGGACCAGGCCTCGAACAATGACAAATAACTCGACAACGGAAGCAGCTATTCACAAAATTCTTTCACAGTGAGCGCTAGAAGGGTCTCCTGAATAAAATGATGTATTTTTTTGTTTGTATTGTTAAAAATGAGGACGCTACAGGGAGTTAAAAACGAGTGACTTTTCAGCAACGTTTATACTGGGAGTCAATGAGGCCGCTCACCTGTGCTCTCCTCACTTTGAGGCTTGTCATTCAAAAACCGTAAATCCTATCGTTTAGGTAGACACATTGTGTGAATCAGGACAAGTTTTCCTACTACTTTTGAGAAAATCATGTCTGTAGAGTGAAATTTGTGGCTGAAAACAGAGTTTAAGCGAGAAAGTTTGACCTTTTTTTTGAACCTCTCTCCACTCTGACCTTAACGAGGTCCACTGGTGTGTAACGCAATAGACACCCATTCAAAAGCCGGATTTTCTCCCAGAAACCACATGGCGTTTGACCCGGGACTGATCCGAAAGTGTAGAACCTAGCAGAAAAGTTGAATGCCAGATCCACAGAGGAGAAGTTTTCCTACGTTTTAGAGTTTGAATCACGTCTCTAGGTGAAAGCATGCCAGAGCAGCGGATGTTTGAAAAACGTTGAAAAAGTGCTTTTTTTTCAATTAATTCCATAGAAATGAATGGGGTTTTTTTGGACGATTTTTTCGCGACTACGTCGCGAAAAAATCATATTCTATATAGAAAAGTAATAGCATAGCGAGTCCGATCGAGCCGCACGTTTTGATACATTGTTTGTCTGTGTGCGACGTACGGTTATTGTGTTACTCGAAATCAAAATTTGTGTAGGAAGAGTAACAAATATAACACTAGACCGGACAATTCCCCGGGGGAAATTGTGAGAGGATGCAGTGCGCGAAGCAATTCGCTCACGCATGTTCGCTGGCCGTGAACGTGTGACCCGCAATGATGTTTCAATGCAATGATCGTGTGTGTGCTCGAGACAGCAGCCATCATGAAGAAGACCTATTCAAGAGTATGACCAAAGTGACTACAGGCGGAAATTAGCATGTACTGCTATAACCTGGGACAGACATCTGTCCTTACCACAAGGATAATGTTTAATTTGTGCACTGTCCCTTTTAAAAATAAAATAAACTCTAAACTCTAAGAAGAGTGTTTGTAGTTTGTATGTACGAACAGAAGTGTTCCTAATAAAGTGGGCGGCTAAGGTGAGGCTGACACACAAGGGCTGGAGTTTTCTACTGTTTTTTTTATGAAGGACCAGGCCTCGAACAATGACAAATAACTCGACAACGGAAGCAGCTATTCACAAAATTCTTTCACAGTGAGCGCTAGAAGGGTCTCCTGAATAAAATGATGTATTTTTTTGTTTGTATTGTTAAAAATGAGGACGCTACAGGGAGTTAAAAACGAGTGACTTTTCAGCAACGTTTATACTGGGAGTCAATGAGGCCGCTCACCTGTGCTCTCCTCACTTTGAGGCTTGTCATTCAAAAACCGTAAATCCTACCGTTTAGGTAGACACATTGTGTGAATCAGGACAAGTTTTCCTACTACTTTTGAGAAAATAATGTCTGTAGAGTGAAATTTGTGGCTGAAAACGGAGTTTAAGCGAGAAAGTTTGACCTTTTTTTTGAAGCCGCCTACACTCTAAGTTTAACGACCCTCACTGGTGTGTAACGCAATAGACACCCATTCAAAAGCCGGATTTTCTCCCAGAAACCACATGGCGTTTGAACCGGGCCTGATCCGAAAGTGTAAAACCTAGCAGAAAAGTTGAATGCCAGATCCACAGAGGAGAAGTTTTCCTACTACGTTTGAGAAAATCATGTCTGTAGAGTGAAATTTGTGGCTGAAAACAGAGTTTAAGCGAGAAAGTTTGACCTTTTTTTTAAACCTCTCTCCACTCTGAGCTTAACGAGGTCCACTGGTGTGTAACGCAATAGACACCCATAAAAAGCCGGATTTTCTCCCGGAACCAACATGGCGTTTGAGCCGGGACTGATCCGAAAGTGTAGAACCTAGCAGAAAAGTTGAAGGCCAGATCCACAGAGGAGAAGTTTTCCTACGTTTTAGAGTTTGAATCACGTCTCTAGGTGAAAGCATGCCAGAGCAGCGGATGTTTGAAAAACGTTGAAAAAGTGCTTTTTTTTCAATTAATTCCATAGAAATGAATGGGGTTTTTTTGGACGATTTTTTCGCGACTACGTCGCGAAAAAATCGTATTCTATAGAGAAAAGTAATAGCATAGCGAGTCCGATCGAGCCGCACGTTTTGATACAGTGTTTGTCTGTGTGCGACGTACGGTTATTGTGTTACTCGAAATCAAAATTTGTGTAGGAAGAGTAACAAATATAACACTAGACCGGACAATTCCCCGGGGGAAATTGTGAGAGGATGCAGTGCGCGAAGCAATTCGCTCACGCATGTTCGCTGGCCGTGAACGTGTGACCTGCAATGACGTTTCAATGCAATGATTGTGTGTGTGCTTGAGACAGCAGCCATCATGAAGAAGAGCTATTCAACAGTATGAACAAAGTGACTACAGGCGGAAATTAGCATGTACTGCTTTAACCTGGGACAGACATCTGTCCTTACCACAACGATAATGTTTAATTTGTGCACTGTCCCTTTTAAAAATAAAATAAACTCTAAGAAGAGTGTTTGTAGTTTGTATGTACGAACAGAAGTGTTCCTAATAAAGTGGGCGGCTAAGGTGAGGCCTGTCGGCTGCCCTCTTCTCAGTTTCTCAGAGCAGCGGATGTTTGAAAAAGTGCTTTATTTTCCAATTAATTCCATAGAAATGAATGGGGTTTTTTTGGGACAAGTGTGACTACTACATTTGAGAAAATTATGTCTGTAGTGTGAAATTTGTGGCTGAAAACAGTTTAAGTTTGAAATTTTGAGCATGATTTGTGTGTGTGCTTGAGACAGCAGCCCCCCTCTGCCCCGTCACTGGCCCCAATCGGCATGGTGACGGGCCTGAACAGGAGAGTTAAGAGACACACAGAAGATTATGTCAGGTTTCTGCTGTGTTTTGCTAAGAAGTAGGCCTCGAACAATCACAAATAACTCGACAACGAAAGCTTCTATTCACAAAATTCTTTCACAGTGAGCGCTAGAAGGGTCTCCTGAATAAAATGATGTATTTTTTTGTTTGTATTGTTAAAAATGAGGACGCTACAGGGAGTTAAAAACGAGTGACTTTTCAGCAACGTTTATACTGGGAGTCAATGAGGCCGCTCACCTGTGCTCTCCTCACTTTGAGGCTTCTCATTCAAAAACCGTGAATCCTATCGTTTAGGTAGACACATTGTGTGAATCAGGACAAGTTTTCCTACTACTTTTGAGAAAATCATGTCTGTAGAGTGAAATTTGTGGATGAAAACACAGTTTAAGCGAGAAAGTTTGAGCTTTTTTTTGAAGCCGCCTACACTCTGAGTTAACGAGGCGCACTGGTGTGTAACGCAATAGACACCCATTCAAAAGCCGGATTTTCTCCCAGAAACCACATGGCGTTTGACCCGGGACTGATCCGAAAGTGTAGACCTAGCAGAAAAGTTTAATGCCAGATCCACAGAGGAGAAGTTTTCCTACGTTTTAGAGTTTGAATCACGTCTCTAGGTGAAAGCATGCCAGAGCAGCGGATGTTTGAAAAACGTTGAAAAAGTGCTTTTTTTCAAATTAATTCCATAGAAATGAATGGGGTTTTTTTGGACGATTTTTTCGCGACTACGTCGCGAAAAAATCGTTTTCTATAGAGAAAAGTAATAGCATAGCGAGTCCGATCGAGCCGCACGTTTTGATATATTGTTTGTCTGTGTGCAACGTACGGTTATTGAGTTAATCGAAATCGAAATTTGCGTAGGAAGAGTAACAAATATAACACTAGACCGGACAATTCCCCGGGGGAAATTGTGAGAGGATGCAGTGCGCGAAGCAATTCGGTCACGCATGTTCGCTGGCCGTGAATGTGTGACCCGCAATGACGTTTCAATGCAATGATTATGTGTGTGCTTGAGACAGCAGCCGTCATGAAGAAGAGCTATTCAACAGTATGACCAAAGTGACTACAGGTGGAAATTAGCATGTACTGCTATAACCTGGGACAGACATCTGTCCTTACCACAAGGATAATGTTTAATTTGTGCACTGTCCCTTTTAAAAATAAAATAAACTCTAAACTCTAAGAGTGTTTGTAGTTTGTATGTACGAACAGAAGTGTTCCTAATAAAGTGGGCGGCTAAGGTGAGGCCTGTCGGCTGCCCTCCTCTCAGTTTCTCAGAGCAGCGGATGTTTGAAAAAGTGCTTTTTTTTTCAAATTAATTCCATAGAAATGAATGGGTTTTTTTTGGGACAAGTGTGACTACTACTTTTGAGAAAATTATGTCTGTGGTGTGAAATTTGTGGCTGAAAACAGTTTAAGTTTGAAATTTTGAGCATGATTTGTGTTTGTGCTTGAGACAGCTTTTCCCTCTGCCCCGTCACTGGCCCCAATTGGCATGGTGACGGGCCTGAACAGGAGAGTTAAGAAACACACACAAGATTATGTCAGGTGTCTACTGTGTTTTGCAAAGAGTAGGCCTCGAACAATCACAAATAACTCGACAACGAAAGCAGCTATTCACAAAATTCTTTCACAGTGAGCGCTAGAAGGGTCTCCTGAATAGACTGATGTAATTTTTTTGTCTGTATTGTTAAAAATGAGGACGCTACAGGGAGTTAAAAATGAGTGACTTTTCAGCAACGTTTATAATGGGAGTCAATGAGGCCGCTCACCTGTGCTCTCCTCACTTTGAGGCTTGTCATTCAAAAACCGTAAATCCTATCGTTTAGGTAGACACATTGTGTGAATCAGGACAAGTTTTCCTACTACTTTTGAGAAAATCATGTCTGTAGAGTGAAATTTGTGGCTGAAAACAGAGTTTAAGCGAGAAAGTTTGACCTTTTGTTTTAACCTCTCTCCACTCTGAGCATAACGAGGTCCACTGGTGTGTAACGCAATAGACACCCATTCAAAAGCCGGATTTTCTCCCAGAACTCACATCGTGTTTGAGCCGGGCCTGATCCGAAAGTGTACAACCTTGCAGAAAAGTTGAATGCCAGATCCACAGAGGAGAAGTTTTCCTACGTTTTAGAGTTTGAATCACGTCTCTAGGTTAAAGCATGCCAGAGCAGCGGATGTTTGAAAAACGTTGAAAAAGTGCTTTTTTTCAAATTAATTCCATAGAAATGAATGGGGTTTTTTTGGACGATTTTTTCGCGACTACGTCGCGAAAAAATCGTAAACTGTAGAGAAAAGTAATAGCATAGCGAGTCCGATCGAGCCGCACGTTTTGATATATTGTTTGTCTGTGTGCGACGTACGGTTATTGAGTTAATCGAAATCGAAATTTGCGTAGGGAGAGTAACAAATATAACACTAGACCGGACAATTCCCCGGGGGAAATTGTGAGAGGATGCAGTGCGCGAAGCAATTCGGTCATGCATGTTTGCCGGCCGTGAATGTGTGACCAGCAATGATGTTTCAATGCAATGATCGTGTGTGTGCTTGAGACAGCAGCCGTCATGAAGGAGACCTATTCAAGAGCATGAACAAAGTGACTACAGGCGGAAATTAGCATGTACTGCTATAACCTGGGACAGACATCTGTCCTTACCACAAGGATAATGTTTAATTTGTGCACTGTCCCTTTTAAAAATAAAATAAACTCTAAACACTAAGAAGAGTGTTTGTAGTTTGTATGTACGAACAGAAGTGTTCCTAATAAAGTGGGCGGCTAAGGTGAGGCCTGTCGGCTGCCCTCTTCTCAGTTTCTCAGAGCAGCGGATGTTTGAAAAAGTGCTTTTTTTTCCAATTAATTCCATAGAAATTAATGGGTTTTTTTTGGGACAAGTGTGACTACTACTTCTGAGAAAATTATGTCTGTAGTGTGAAATTTGTGGCTGAAAACAGTTTAAGTTTGAAATTTTGAGCATGTAAGTGTAGAACCTAGCAGAAAAGTTGAATGACAGATCCACAGAGGAGAAGTTTTCCTACGTTTTAGAGTTTGAATCACGTCTCTAGGTGAAAGCATGCCAGAGCAGCAGACGTTTGAAAAACGTTGAAAAAGTGCTTTTTTTCAATTAATTCCATAGAAATGAATGGGGTTTTTTTGTGACGATTTTTTTTTTTATAACCTGGGACAGACATCTGATCTTAACACAAGGATAATGTTTAATTTGTGCACTGTCCCTTTTAAAAATAAAATAAACTCTAAACTCTAAGAAGAGTGTTTGTAGTTTGTATGTACGAACAGAAGTGTTCCTAATAAAGTGGGCGGCTAAGGTGAGGCTGCCACACAAGGGCTGGAGTTTTCTACTGTTTTTTTATGAAGGACCAGGCCTCGAACAATGACAAATAACTCGACAACGGAAGCAGCTATTCACAAAATTCTTTCACAGTGAGCGCTAGAAGGGTTTCCTGAATAAAATGATGTATTTTTTTGTTTGTATTGTTAAAAATGAGGACGCTACAGGGAGTTAAAAACGAGTGACTTTTCAGCAACGTTTATACTGGGAGTCAATGAGGCCGCTCACCTGTGCTCTCCTCACTTTGAGGCTTGTCATTCAAAAACCGTAAATCCTATCGTTTAGGTAGACACATTGTGTGAATCAGGACAAGTTTTCCTACTACTTTTGAGAAAATAATGTCTGTAGAGTGAAATTTGTGGCTGAAAACGGAGTTTAAGCGAGAAAGTTTGACCTTTTTTTTGAAGCCGCCTACACTCTAAGTTTAACGACCCTCACTGGTGTGTAACGCAATAGACACCCATTCAAAAGCCGGATTTTCTCCCAGAAACCACATGGCGTTTGAACCGGGCCTGATCCGAAAGTGTAAAACCTAGCAGAAAAGTTGAATGCCAGATCCACAGAGGAGAAGTTTTCCTACGTTGTAGAGTTTGAATCATGTCTCTAGGTGAAAGCATGCCAGAGCAGTGGATGTTTGAAAAACATTGAAAAAGTGCTTTTTTTTCAATTAATTCCATAGAAATGAATGGGGTTTTTTGGGGCGATTTTTTCACGACTACGTCGCGAAAAAATCGTATTCTATAGAGAAAAGTAATGTACTGTTTGTTTGCATATACTGCTATAACCTGGGACAGACATCTGTCCTTAACACAAGGATAATGTTTAATTTGTGCACTGTCCCTTTTAAAAATAAAATAAACTCTAAACTCTAAGAAGAGTGTTTGTAGTTTGTATGTACAAACAGAAGTGTTCCTAATAAAGTGGGCGGCTAAGGTGAGGCTGACACACAAGGGCTGGAGTTTTCTACTGGTTTTTTTATGAAGGACCAGGCCTCGAACAATGACAAATAACTCGACAACGGAAGCAGCTATTCACAAAATTCTTTCACAGTGAGCGCTAGAAGGGTCTCCTGAATAAAATGATGTATTTTTTTGTTTGTATTGTTAAAAATGAGGACGCTACAGGGAGTTAAAAACGAGTGACTTTTCAGCAACGTTTATACTGGGAGTCAATGAGGCCGCTCACCTGTGCTCTCCTCACTTTGAGGCTTGTCATTCAAAAACCGTAAATCCTATCGTGTAGGTAGACACATTGTGTGAATCAGGACAAGTTTTCCTACTACTTTTGAGAAAATCATGTCTGTAGAGTGAAATTTGTGGCTGAAAACAGAGTTTAAGCGAGAAAGTTTGACCTTTTTTTTCAAACTGTCTACACTCTAAGATAATGACCTTCACTGGTGTGTAACGCAATAGACACCCATTCAAAAGCCGGATTTTCTCCCAGAAACCACATGGCGTTTGAACCGGGCCTGATCCGAAAGTGTAAAACCTAGCAGAAAAGTTGAATGCCAGATCCACAGAGGAGAAGTTTTCCTACGTTTTAGAGTTTGAATCATGTCTCTAGGTGAAAGCATGCCAGAGCAGTGGATGTTTGAAAAACATTGAAAAAGTGCTTTTTTTTCAATTAATTCCATAGAAATGAATGGGGTTTTTTGGGGCGATTTTTTCGCGACTACGTCGCGAAAAAATCGTATTCTATAGAGAAAAGTAATAGCATAGCGAGTCCGATCGAGCCGCACGTTTTGATATATTGTTTGTCTGTGTGCGACGTACGGTTCTTGAGTTATTCGAAATCAAAATTTGCGTAGGAGGAAGAAGAAGAAGAAGAAGAAGAAGAAATACGTAGAAGAACAATAGTTGCAGTGCTTTGCACTGCAACCTATGGGCTCCCCTAGGGGAGCCCATAGGTTGCTGTGCTGCAGCACTGCATCCTAACTAGACCGGACAATTCCCCGGGGGAAATTGTGAGAGGATGCAGTGCGCGAAGCAATTCGGTCACGCATGTTCGCTGGCCGTGAATGTGTGACCCGCAATGATGTTTCAATGCAATGATCGTGTGTGTGCTTGAGACAGCAGCCGTCATGAAGAAGAGCTATTCAAGACTATAACCAAAGTGACTACAGGCGGAAATTAGCATGTACTGCTATAACCTGGGACAGACATCTGTCCTTACCACAAGGATAATGTTTAATTTGTGCACTGTCCCTTTTAAAAATAAAATAAACTCTAAACTCTAAGAAGAGTGTTTGTAGGTTGTATGTACGAACAGAAGTGTTCCTAATAAAGTGGGCGGCTAAGGTGAGGCTAAGACACACAAGGGCTGGAGTTTTCTACTGTTTTTTTTATGAAGGACCAGGCCTCGAACAATGACAAATAACTCGACAACGGAAGCAGCTATTCACAAAATTCTTTCACAGTGAGCGCTAGAAGGGTCTCCTGAATAGACTGATGTAATTTTTTTGTCTGTATTGTTAAAAATGAGGACGCTACAGGGAGTTAAAAACGAGTGACTTTTCAGCAACGTTTATAATGGGAGTCAATGAGGCCGCTCACCTGTGCTCTCCTCACTTTGAGGCTTGTCATTCAAAAACCGTAAATCCTATCGTTTAGGTAGACACATTGTGTGAATCAGGACAAGTTTTCCTACTACTTTTGAGAAAATCATGTCTGTAGAGTGAAATTTGTGGCTGAAAACAGAGTTTAAGCGAGAAAGTTTGACCTTTTTTTTGAACCTCTCTCCACTCTGACCTTAATGAGGTCCACTGGTGTGTAACGCAATAGACACCCATTCAAATGCCGGATTTTCTCCCAGAAACCACATGGCGTTTGACCCGGGACTGATCCGAAAGTGTAGAACCTAGCAGAAAAGTTGAATGCCAGATCCACAGAGGAGAAGTTTTCCTACGTTTTAGAGTTTGAATCACGTCTCTAGGTGAAAGCATGCCAGAGCAGCGGATGTTTGAAAAACGTTGAAAAAGTGCTTTTTTTTCAATTAATTCCATAGAAATGAATGGGGTTTTTTTGGACGATTTTTTCGCGACTATGTCGCGAAAAAATCGTATTCTATAGACAAAAGTAATAGCATAGCGAGTCCGATCGAGCCGCACGTTTTGATACATTGTTTGTCTGTGTGCGACGTACGGTTATTGTGTTACTCGAAATCAAAATTTGTGTAGGAAGAGTAACAAATATAACACTAGACCGGACAATTCCCCGGGGGAAATTGTGAGAGGATGCAGTGCGCGAAGCAATTCGGTCACGCATGTTTGCTGGCCGTGAACGTGTGACCCGCAATGATGTTTCAATGCAATGATTGTGTGTGTGCTTGAGACAGCAGCCGTCATGAAGAAGAACTATTCAAGAGTATAACCAAAGTGACTACAGGCGGAAATTAGCATGTACTGCTATAACCTGGGACAGACATCTGTCCTTACCACAAGGATAATGTTTAATTTGTGCACTGTCCCTTTTAAAAATAAAATAAACTCTAAGAAGAGTGGTTGTAGTTTGTATGTACGAAGAGAAGTGTTCCTAATAAAGTGGGCGGCTAAGGTGAAGTGTCATGCCGACCGAGGCTGTTTTTCTGTCACGTTTATAATGCGTGTCAATGAGGCCATTCGGCTGCCCTCTTCTGAGTTTTAGGCTTCTCATTCAAAAATTGTAAATCCTATTGTTTAGATAGACACATTGTGTGAATCAGGACAAGTTTTCCTACTACTTTTGAGAAAATCATGTCTGTAGAGTGAAATTTGTGGATGAAAACACAGTTTAAGCGAGAAAGTTTGAGCTTTTTTTCCAAGTTGTCTACACTCTAAGCTTAACGACCTTCACTGGTGTGTAACGCAATAGACACCCATTCAAAAGCCGGATTTTCTCCCGGAAACCACATGGCGTTTGAGCCGGGACTGATCCAAAAGTGTGGAACCTAGCAGAAAAGTTGAATGCCAGATCCACAGAGGAGAAGTTTTCCTACGTTTTAGAGTTTGAATCACGTCTCTAGGTTAAAGAATGCCAGAGCAGCGGACGTTTGAAAAACGTTGAAAAAGTGCTTTTTTTCAATTAATTCCATAGAAATGAATGGGTTTTTTTGGGGCGATTTTTTCGCGACTACGTCGCGAAAAAATCGTATTCTACAGAGAAAAGTAATAGCATAGCGAGTCCGATCGAGCCGCACGTTTTGATATATTGTTTGTCTGTGTGCGACGTACGGTTATTGAGTTAATCGAAATCGAAATTTGTGTAGGAAGAGTAACAAATATAACACTAGACCGGACAATTCCCCGGGGGAAATTGTGAGAGGATGCAGTGCGCGAAGCAATTCGCTCACGCATGTTCGCTGGCCGTGAATGTGTGACCCGCAATGATGTTTCAATGCAATGATCGTGTGTGTGCTCGAGACAGCAGCCATCATGAAGAAGACCTATTCAAGAGTATGACCAAAGTGACTACAGGCGGAAATTAGCATGTACTGCTATAACCTGGGACAGACATCTGTCCTTAACACAAGGATAATGTTTAATTTGTGCACTGTCCCTTTTAAAAATAAAATAAACTCTAAACTCTAAGAAGAGTGTTTGTAGTTTGTATGTACGAACAGAAGTGTTCCTAATAAAGTGGGCGGCTAAGGTGAGGCTGACACACAAGGGCTGGAGTTTTCTACTGTTTTTTTTTATGAAGGACCAGGCCTCGAACAATGACAAATAACTCGACAACGGAAGCAGCTATTCACAAAATTCTTTCACAGTGAGCGCTAGAAGGGTCTCCTGAATAAAATGATGTATTTTTTTGTTTGTATTGTTAAAAATGAGGACGCTACAGGGAGTTAAAAACGAGTGACTTTTCAGCAACGTTTATACTGGGAGTCAATGAGGCCGCTCACCTGTGCTCTCCTCACTTTGAGGCTTGTCATTCAAAAACCGTAAATCCTATCGTTTAGCTAGACACATTGTGTGAATCAGGACAAGTTTTCCTACTACTTTTGAGAAAATCATGTCTGTAGAGTGAAATTTGTGGCTGAAAACACGGTTTAAGCGAGAAAGTTTGAGCTTTTTTTTGAAGCCACCTACACTCTAAGCTTAACGACCCTCACTGGTGTGTAACGCAATAGACACCCATTCAAAAGCCGGATTTTCTCCCAGAAACCACATGGCGTTTGAACCGGGCCTGATCCGAAAGTGTAAAACCTAGCAGAAAAGTTGAATGCCAGATCCACAGAGGAGAAGTTTTCCTACGTTTTAGAGTTTGAATCATGTCTCTAGGTGAAAGCATGCCAGAGCAGTGGATGTTTGAAAAACATTGAAAAAGTGCTTTTTTTTCAATTAATTCCATAGAAATGAATGGGGTTTTTTTGGACGATTTTTTCGCGACTACGTCGCGAAAAAATCGTATTCTATAGAGAAAAGTAATAGCATAGCGAGTCCGATCGAGCCGCACGTTTTGATATATTGTTTGTCTGTGTGCGACGTACGGTTATTGAGTTAATCGAAATCGAAATTTGCGTAGGAAGAGTAACAAATATAACACTAGACCGGACAATTCCCCGGGGGAAATTGTGAGAGGATGCAGTGCGCGAAGCAATTCGCTCACGCACGTTTGCTGGCCGTGAACGTGTGACCCGCAATGATGTTTCAATGCAATGATTATGTGTGTGCTTGAGACAGCAGCCGTCATGAAGAAGAGCTATTCAACAGTATAACCAAAGTGACTACAGGCGGAAATTAGCATGTACTGCTATAACCTGGGACAGACATCTGTCCTTACCACAAGGATAATGTTTAATTTGTGCACTGTCCCTTTTAAAAATAAAATAAACTCTAAACACTAAGAAGAGTGTTTGTAGTTTGTATGTACGAACAGAAGTGTTCCTAATAAAGTGGGCGGCTAAGGTGAGGCCTGTCGGCTGCCCTCTTCTCAGTTTCTCAGAGCAGCGGATGTTTGAAAAAGTGCTTTTTTTTCCAATTAATTCCATAGAAATTAATGGGGTTTTTTTGGGACAAGTGTGACTACTACTTCTGAGAAAATTATGTCTGTAGTGTGAAATTTGTGGCTGAAAACAGTTTAAGTTTGAAATTTTGAGCATGTAAGTGTAGAACCTAGCAGAAAAGTTGAATGACAGATCCACAGAGGAGAAGTTTTCCTACGTTTTAGAGTTTGAATCACGTCTCTAGGTGAAAGCATGCCAGAGCAGCAGACGTTTGAAAAACGTTGAAAAAGTGCTTTTTTTCATTTAATTCCATAGAAATGAATGGGGTTTTTTTGTGACGATTTTTTCGCGACTACGTCGCGAAAAAATGGTATTCTGTAGAGAAAAGGAATAGCATAGCGAGTCCGATCGAGCCGCACGTTTTGATATATTGTTTGTCTGTGTGCAACGAACGGTTATTGAGTTAATCGAAATCGAAATTTGCGTAGGATGAGTAACAAATATAACACTAGACCGGACAATTCCCCGGGTGAAATTCTGAGAGGATGCAGTGCGCGAAGCAATTCGCTCACGCATGTTCGCTGGCCGTGAATGTGTGACCCGCAATGATGTTTCAATGCAATGATCGTGTGTGTGCTCGAGACAGCAGCCATCATGAAGAAGACCTATTCAAGAGTTTGACCAAAGTGACTACAGGCGGAAATTAGCATGTACTGCTATAACCTGGGACAGACATCTGTCCTTAACACAAGGATAATGTTTAATTTGTGCACTGTCCCTTTTAAAAATAAAATAAACTCTAAACTCTAAGAAGAGTGTTTGTAGTTTGTATGTACGAACAGAAGTGTTCCTAATAAAGTGGGCGGCTAAGGTGAGGCTGACACATAAGGGCTGGAGTTTTCTACTGTTTTTTTTATGAAGGACCAGGCCTCGAACAATGACAAATACCTCGACAACGGAAGCAGCTATTCACAAAATTCTTTCACAGTGAGCGCTAGAAGGGTCTCCTGAATAAAATGATGTATTTTTTTGTTTGTATTGTTAAAAATGAGGACGCTACAGGGAGTTAAAAACGAGTGACTTTTCAGCAACGTTTATACTGGGAGTCAATGAGGCCGCTCACCTGTGCTCTCCTCACTTTGAGGCTTGTCATTCAAAAACCGTAAATCCTACCGTTTAGGTAGACACATTGTGTGAATCAGGACAAGTTTTCCTACTACTTTTGAGAAAATCATGTCTGTAGAGTGAAATTTGTGGATGAAAACACAGTTTAAGTGAGAAATTTTGAGCTTTTTTTTGAAGCCGCCTACACTCTGAGTTAACGAGGCGCACTGGTGTGTAACGCAATAGACACCCATTCAAAAGCCGGATTTTCTCCCAGAAACCACATGGCGTTTGAACCGGGCCTGATCCGAAAGTGTAAAACCTAGCAGAAAAGTTGAATGCCAGATCCACAGAGGAGAAGTTTTCCTACGTTTTAGAGTTTGAATCATGTCTCTAGGTGAAAGCATGCCAGAGCAGCGGATGTTTGAAAAACGTTGAAAAAGTGCTTTTTTTTCAATTAATTCCATAGAAATGAATGGGGTTTTTTGGGGCGATTTTTTCGCGTCTACGTCGCGAAAAAATCGTAAACTGTAGAGAAAAGTAATAGCATAGCGAGTCCGATCGAGCCGCACGTTTTGGTATATTGTTTGTCTGTGTGCGACGTACGGTTATTGAGTTAATCGAAATCGAAATTTGCGTAGGAAGAGTAACAAATATAACACTAGACCGGACAATTCCCCGGGGGAAATTGTGAGAGGATGCAGTGCGCGAAGCAATTCGGTCACGCACGTTCGCTGGCCGTGAACGTGTGACCCGCAATGATGTTTCAATGCAATGATTATGTGTGTGCTTGAGACAGCAGCCGTCATGAAGAAGAGCTATTCAACAGTATAACCAAAGTGACTACAGGCGGAAATTAGCATGTACTGCTATAACCTGGGACAGACATCTGTCCTTACCACAAGGATAATGTTTAATTTGTGCACTGTCCCTTTTAAAAATAAAATAAACTCTAAACTCTAAGAAGAGTGTTTGTAGTTTGTATGTACGAACAGAAGTGTTCCTAATAAAGTGGGCGGCTAAGGTGAGGCCTGTCGGCTGCCCTCTTCTCAGTTTCTCAGAGCAGCGGATGTTTGAAAAAGTGCTTTTTTTTCCAATTAATTCCATAGAAATGAATGGGTTTTTTTTGGGACAAGTGTGACTACTACTTTTGAGAAAATTATGTCTGTAGTGTGAAATTTGTGGCTGAAAACAGTTTAAGTTTGAAATTTTGAGCATGATGTGTGTGTTCTTGAGACAGCTTTTCCCTCTGCCCCGTCACTGGCCCCAATTGGCATGGTGATGGGCCTGAACAGGAGAGTTAAGAAACACACACAAGATTATGTCAGGTGTCTGCTGTAAATTGCTATGGACCAGGCCTCGAACAATGACAAATAACTCGACAACGGAAGCAGCTATTCACAAAATTCTTTCACAGTGAGCGCTAGAAGGGTCTCCTGAATAAAATGATGTATTTTTTTGTTTGTATTGTTAAAAATGAGGACGCTACAGGGAGTTAAAAACGAGTGACTTTTCAGCAACGTTTATACTGGGAGTCAATGAGGCCGCTCACCTGTGCTCTCCTCACTTTGAGGCTTGTCATTCAAAAACCGTAAATCCTATCGTTTAGGTAGACACATTGTGTGAATCAGGACAAGTTTTCCTACTACTTTTGAGAAAATCATGTCTGTAGAGTGAAATTTGTGGCTGAAAACAGAGTTTAAGCGAGAAAGTTTGACCTTTTTTTTGAACCTCTCTCCACTCTGACCTTAACGAGGTCCACTGGTGTGTAACGCAATAGACACCCATTCAAAAGCCGGATTTTCTCCCAGAAACCACATGGCGTTTGACCCGGGACTGATCCGAAAGTGTAGAACCTAGCAGAAAAGTTGAATGCCAGATCCACAGAGGAGAAGTTTTCCTACGTTTTAGAGTTTGAATCACGTCTCTAGGTGAAAGCATGCCAGAGCAGCGGATGTTTGAAAAACGTTGAAAAAGTGCTTTTTTTTCAATTAATTCCATAGAAATGAATGGGGTTTTTTTGGACGATTTTTTCGCGACTACGTCGCGAAAAAATCATATTCTATATAGAAAAGTAATAGCATAGCGAGTCCGATCGAGCCGCACGTTTTGATACATTGTTTGTCTGTGTGCGACGTACGGTTATTGTGTTACTCGAAATCAAAATTTGTGTAGGAAGAGTAACAAATATAACACTAGACCGGACAATTCCCCGGGGGAAATTGTGAGAGGATGCAGTGCGCGAAGCAATTCGCTCACGCACGTTTGCTGGCCGTGAATGTGTGACCCGCAATGATGTTTCAATGCAATGATTGTGTGTGTGCTCTAGACAGCAGCCATCATGAAGAAGAGCTATTCAAGAGCATGAACAAAGTGACTACAGGCGGAAATTAGCATGTACTGCTATAACCTGGGACAGACATCTGTCCTTACCACATGGATAATGTTTAATTTGTGCACTGTCCCTTTTAAAAATAAAATAAAACTCTAAACACTAAGAAGAGTGTTTGTAGTATGTATGTACGAACAGAAGTGTTCCTAATAAAGTGGGCGGCTAAGGTGAGGCTAAGACACACAAGGGCTGGAGTTTTCTACTGTTTTTTTATGAAGGACCAGGCCTCGAACAATAACAAATAACTCGACAACGGAAGCAGCTATTCACAAAATTCTTTCACAGTGAGCGCTAGAAGGGTCTCCTGAATAAAATGATGTATTTTTTTGTTTGTACTCTTAAAAATAACGACAATAGAGCGATTTAAATACGAGTGACTTTTCTCTCATGTTTACAATGGGTTTCAATGAAGCCTGTCAGCTGCCCTGTCCTCAGTTTGACGCTTGTCATTCAAAAACCGTAAATCCTATCGTTTAGGTAGACACATTGTGTGAATCAGGACAAGTTTTCCTACAAGGATAATGTTTAATTTGTGCACTGTCCCTTTTAAAAATAAAATAAACTCTAAACTCTAAGAAGAGTGTTTGTAGTTTGTATGTACGAACAGAAGTGTTCCTAATAAAGTGGGCGGCTAAGGTGAGGCTGACACACAAGGGCTGGAGTTTTCTACTGTTTTTTTTATGAAGGACCAGGCCTCGAACAATGACAAATAACTCGACAACGGAAGCAGCTATTCACAAAATTCTTTCACAGTGAGCGCTAGAAGGGTCTCCTGAATAAAATGATGTATTTTTTTGTTTGTATTTTTAAAAATGACGACGCTACAGGGAGTTAAAAACGAGTGACTTTTCAGCAACGTTTATACTGGGAGTCAATGAGGCCGCTCACCTGTGCTCTCCTCACTTTGAGGCTTCTCATTCAAAAACCGTGAATCCTATCGTTTAGGTAGACACATTGTGTGAATCAGGACAAGTTTTCCTACTACTTTTGAGAAAATCATGTCTGTAGAGTGAAATTTGTGGATGAAAACACAGTTTAAGTGAGAAATTTTGAGCTTTTTTTTGAAGCCGCCTACACTCTGAGTTAACGAGGCGCACTGGTGTGTAACGCAATAGACACCCATTCAAAAGCAGGATTTTCTATCAGAACCCACATGGCGTTTGACCCGGGACTGATCCGAAAGTGTAGAACCTAGCAGAAAAGTTGAATGCCAGATCCACAGAGGAGAAGTTTTCCTACGTTTTAGAGTTTGAATCACGTCTCTAGGTGAAAGCATGCCAGAGCAGTGGACGTTTGAAAAACGTTGAAAAAGTGCTTTTTTTTCAATTAATTCCATAGAAATGAATGGGGCTTTTTTGGACGATTTTTTCGCGACTACGTCGCGAAAAAATCGTAATCTATAGAGAAAAGTAATAGCATAGCGAGTCCGATCGAGCCGCACGTTTTGATATATTGTTTGTCTGTGTGCGACGTACGGTTATTGAGTTAATCGAAATCAAAATTTGCGTAGGAATAATAAAAATAACTAGACCGGACAATTCCCCGGGGGAAATTGTGAGAGGATGCAGTGCGCGAAGCAATTCGGTCACGCATGTTCGCTGGCCGTGAATGTGTGACCCGCAATGATGTTTCAATGCAATGATTGTGTGTGTGCTCGAGACAGCAGCCATCATGAAGAAGAGCTATTCAAGACTATAACCAAAGTGACTACAGGCGGAAATTAGCATGTACTGCTATAACCTGGGACAGACATCTGTCCTTACCACAAGGATAATGTTTAATTTGTGCACTGTCCCTTTTAAAAATAAAATAAACTCTAAACTCTAAGAAGAGTGTTTGTAGGTTGTATGTACGAACAGAAGTGTTCCTAATAAAGTGGGCGGCTAAGGTGAGGCTAAGACACACAAGGGCTGGAGTTTTCTACTGTTTGTTTTATGAAGGACCAGGCCTCGAACAATGACAAATAACTCGACAACGGAAGCAGCTATTCACAAAATTCTTTCACAGTGAGCGCTAGAAGGGTCTCCTGAATAAAATTATGTATTTTTCTGTTTGTACTCTTAAAAATAACGACACTAGAGCGATTTAAAAACGAGTGACTTTTCTCTCACGTTTACAATGGGTTTCAATGAAGCCTGTCAGCTGCCCTGTCCTCAGTTTGACGCTTGTCATTCAAAAACCGTAAATCCTATCGTTTAGGTAGACACATTGTGTGAATCAGGACAAGTTTTCCTACTACTTTTGAGAAAATCATGTCTGTAGAGTGAAATTTGTGGCTGAAAACAGAGTTTAAGCGAGAAAGTTTGACCTTTTTTTTTAACCTCTCTCCACTCTGAGCATAACGAGGTCCACTGGTGTGTAACGCAATAGACACCCATAAAAAGCCGGATTTTCTCCCGGAACCAACATGGCGTTTGAGCCGGGACTGATCCGAAAGTGTAGAACCTAGCAGAAAAGTTGAAGGCCAGATCCACAGAGGAGAAGTTTTCCTACGTTTTAGAGTTTGAATCACGTCTCTAGGTGAAAGCATGCCAGAGCAGCGGATGTTTGAAAAACGTTGAAAAAGTGCTTTTTTTTCAATTAATTCCATAGAAATGAATGGGGTTTTTTTGGACGATTTTTTCGCGACTACGTCGCGAAAAAATCGTATTCTATAGAGAAAAGTAATAGCATAGCGAGTCCGATCGAGCCGCACGTTTTGATACATTGTTTGTCTGTGTGCGACGTACGGTTATTGTGTTACTCGAAATCAAAATTTGTGTAGGAAGAGTAACAAATATAACACTAGACCGGACAATTCCCCGGGGGAAATTGTGAGAGGATGCAGTGCGCGAAGCAATTCGCTCACGCATGTTCGCTGGCCGTGAATGTGTGACCCGCAATGATGTTTCAATGCAATGATCGTGTGTGTGCTCGAGACAGCAGCCATCATGAAGAAGACCTATTCAAGAGCATGACCAAAGTGACTACAGGCGGAAATTAGCATGTACTGCTATAACCTGGGACAGACATCTGTCCTTAACACAAGGATAATGTTTAATTTGTGCACTGTCCCTTTTAAAAATAAAATAAACTCTAAACTCTAAGAAGAGTGTTTGAAGTTTGTATGTACGAACAGAAGTGTTCCTAATAAAGTGGGCGGCTAAGGTGAGGCTGACACACAAGGGCTGGAGTTTTCTACTGTTTTTTTTATGAAGGACCAGGCCTCGAACAATGACAAATAACTCGACAACGGAAGCAGCTATTCACAAAATTCTTTCACAGTGAGCGCTAGAAGGGTCTCCTGAATAAAATGATGTATTTTTTTGTTTGTATTGTTAAAAATGAGGACGCTACAGGGAGTTAAAAACGAGTGACTTTTCAGCAACGTTTATACTGGGACTCAATGAGGCCGCTCACCTGTGCTCTCCTCACTTTGAGGCTTGTCATTCAAAAACCGTAAATCCTATCGTTTAGGTAGACACATTGTGTGATTCAGGACAAGTTTTCCTACTACTTTTGAGAAAATCATGTCTGTAGAGTGAAATTTGTGGCTGAAAACACGGTTTAAAAATAAAATAAACTCTAAACTCTAAGAAGAGTGTTTGAAGTTTGTATGTACGAACAGAAGTGTTCCTAATAAAGTGGGCGGCTAAGGTGAGGCTGACACACAAGGGCTGGAGTTTTCTACTGTTTTTTTTATGAAGGACCAGGCCTCGAACAATGACAAATAACTCGACAACGGAAGCAGCTATTCACAAAATTCTTTCACAGTGAGCGCTAGAAGGGTCTCCTGAATAAAATGATGTATTTTTTTGTTTGTATTGTTAAAAATGAGGACGCTACAGGGAGTTAAAAACGAGTGACTTTTCAGCAACGTTTATACTGGGAGTCAATGAGGCTGCTCACCTGTGCTCTCCTCACTTTGAGGCTTGTCATTCAAAAACCGTAAATCCTATCGTTTAGGTAGACACATTGTGTGAATCAGGACAAGTTTTCCTACTACTTTTGAGAAAATCATGTCTGTAGAGTGAAATTTGTGGCTGAAAACGGAGTTTAAGCGAGAAAGTTTGACCTTTTTTTTGAAGCCGCCTACACTCTAAGTTTAACGACCCTCACTGGTGTGTAACGCAATAGACACCCATTCAAAAGCCGGATTTTCTCCCAGAAACCACATGGCGTTTGAACCGGGCCTGATCCGAAAGTGTAAAACCTAGCAGAAAAGTTGAATGCCAGATCCACAGAGGAGAAGTTTTCCTACGTTTTAGAGTTTGAATCATGTCTCTAGGTGAAAGCATGCCAGAGCAACGGATGTTTGAAAAACGTTGAAAAAGTGCTTTTTTTTCAATTAATTCCATAGAAATGAATGGGGTTTTTTGGGGCGATTTTTTCACGACTACGTCGCGAAAAAATCGTATTCTATAGAGAAAAGTAATGTACTGTTTGTTTGCATGTACTGCTATAACCTGGGACAGACATCTGTCCTTAACACAAGGATAATGTTTAATTTGTGCACTGTCCCTTTTAAAAATAAAATAAACTCTAAACTCTAAGAAGAGTGTTTGTAGTTTGTATGTACGAACAGAAGTGTTCCTAATAAAGTGGGCGGCTAAGGTGAGGCTGACACATCAAGGGCTGGAGTTTTCTACTGTTTTTTTATGAAGGACCAGGCCTCGAACAATGACAAATAACTCGACAACGGAAGCAGCTATTCACAAAATTCTTTCACAGTGAGCGCTAGAAGGGTCTCCTGAATAAAATGATGTATTTTTTGGTTTGTATTGTTAAAAATGAGGACGCTACAGGGAGTTAAAAACGAGTGACTTTTCAGCAACATTTATACTGGGAGTCAATGAGGCTGCTCACCTGTGCTCTCCTCACTTTGAGGCTTGTCATTCAAAAACCGTAAATCCTACCGTTTAGGTAGACACATTGTGTGAATCAGGACAAGTTTTCCTACTACTTTTGAGAAAATAATGTCTGTAGAGTGAAATTTGTGGCTGAAAACGGAGTTTAAGCGAGAAAGTTTGACCTTTTTTTTGAAGCCGCCTACACTCTAAGTTTAACGACCCTCACTGGTGTGTAACGCAATAGACACCCATTCAAAAGCCGGATTTTCTCCCAGAAACCACATGGCGTTTGAACCGGGCCTGATCCGAAAGTGTAAAACCTAGCAGAAAAGTTGAATGCCAGATCCACAGAGGAGAAGTTTTCCTACGTTTTAGAGTTTGAATCATGTCTCTAGGTGAAAGCATGCCAGAGCAGTGGATGTTTGAAAAACATTGAAAAAGTGCTTTTTTTTCAATTAATTCCATAGAAATGAATGGGGTTTTTTGGGGCGATTTTTTCGCGACTACGTCGCGAAAAAATCGTATTCTATAGAGAAAAGTAATAGCATAGCGAGTCCGATCGAGCCGCACGTTTTGATATATTGTTTGTCTGTGTGCGACGTACGGTTATTGAGTTATTCGAAATCAAAATTTGCGTAGGAATAATAAGAAGAAGAAGAAATACGTAGAAGAACAATAGTTGCAGTGCTTTGCACTGCAACCTATGGGCTCCCCTAGGGGAGCCCATAGGTTGCTGTGCTGCAGCACTGCATCCTAACTAGACCGGACAATTCCCCGGGGGAAATTGTGAGAGGATGCAGTGCGCGAAGCAATTCGGTCACGCATGTTCGCTGGCCGTGAACGTGTGACCCGCAATGACGTTTCAATGCAATGATTATGTGTGTGCTTGAGACAGCAGCCGTCATGAAGAAGAGCTATTCAACAGTATGACCAAAGTGACTACAGGCGGAAATTAGCATGTACTGCTATAACCTGGGACAGACATCTGTCCTTACCACAAGGATAATGTTTAATTTGTGCACTGTCCCTTTTAAAAATAAAATAAACTCTAAACTCTAAGAGTGTTTGTAGTTTGTATGTACGAACAGAAGTGTTCCTAATAAAGTGGGCGGCTAAGGTGAGGCCTGTCGGCTGCCCTCCTCTCAGTTTCTCAGAGCAGCGGATGTTTGAAAAAGTGCTTTTTTTTTCCAATTAATTCCATAGAAATGAATGGGTTTTTTTTGGGACAAGTGTGACTACTACTTTTGAGAAAATTATGTCTGTGGTGTGAAATTTGTGGCTGAAAACAGTTTAAGTTTGAAATTTTGAGCATGATTTGTGTTTGTGCTTGAGACAGCTTTTCCCTCTGCCCCGTCACTGGCCCCAATTGGCATGGTGACGGGCCTGAACAGGAGAGTTAAGAAACACACACAAGATTATGTCAGGTGTCTACTGTGTTTTGCAAAGAGTAGGCCTCGAACAATCACAAATAACTCGACAACGAAAGCAGCTATTCACAAAATTCTTTCACAGTGAGCGCTAGAAGGGTCTCCTGAATAGACTGATGTAATTTTTTTGTCTGTATTGTTAAAAATGAGGATGCTACAGGGAGTTAAAAACGAGTGACTTTTCAGCAACGTTTATAATGGGAGTCAATGAGGCCGCTCACCTGTGCTCTCCTCACTTTGAGGCTTGTCATTCAAAAACCGTAAATCCTATCGTTTAGGTAGACACATTGTGTGAATCAGGACAAGTATTCCTACTACTTTTGAGAAAATCATGTCTGTAGAGTGAAATTTGTGGCTGAAAACAGAGTTTAAGCGAGAAAGTTTGACCTTTTGTTTTAACCTCTCTCCACTCTGAGCATAACGAGGTCCACTGGTGTGTAACGCAATAGACACCCATTCAAAAGCCGGATTTTCTCCCAGAACTCACATCGTGTTTGAGCCGGGCCTGATCCGAAAGTGTAGAACCTTGCAGAAAAGTTGAATGCCAGATCCACAGAGGAGAAGTTTTCCTACGTTTTAGAGTTTGAATCACGTCTCTAGGTTAAAGCATGCCAGAGCAGCGGATGTTTGAAAAACGTTGAAAAAGTGCTTTTTTTCAAATTAATTCCATAGAAATGAATGGGGTTTTTTTGGACGATTTTTTCGCGACTACGTCGCGAAAAAATCGTAAACTGTAGAGAAAAGTAATAGCATAGCGAGTCCGATCGAGCCGCACGTTTTGATATATTGTTTGTCTGTGTGCGACGTACGGTTATTGAGTTAATCGAAATCGAAATTTGCTTAGGGAGAGTAACAAATATAACACTAGACTGGACAATTCCCCGGGGGAAATTGTGAGAGGATGCAGTGCGCGAAGCAATTCGGTCACGCATGTTCGCTGGCCGTGAATGTGTGACCCGCAATGATGTTTCAATGCAATGATTGTGTGTGTGCTCTAGACAGCAGCCATCATGAAGAAGAGCTATTCAAGAGCATGAACAAAGTGACTACAGGCGGAAATTAGCATGTACTGCTATAACCTGGGACAGACATCTGTCCTTACCACAAGGATAATGTTTAATTTGTGCACTGTCCCTTTTAAAAATAAAATAAACTCTAAACTCTAAGAAGAGTGTTTGTAGTTTGTATGTACGAACAGAAGTGTTCCTAATAAAGTGGGCGGCTAAGGTGAGGCTGACACACAAGGGCTGGAGTTTTCTACTGTTTTTTTTATGAAGGACCAGGCCTCGAACAATGACAAATAACTCGACAACGGAAGCGGCTATTCACAAAATTCTTTCACAGTGAGCGCTAGAAGGGTCTCCTGAATAAAATGATGTATTTTTTTGTTTGTATTTTTAAAAATGACGACGCTACAGGGAGTTAAAAACGAGTGACTTTTCAGCAACGTTTATACTGGGAGTCAATGAGGCCGCTCACCTGTGCTCTCCTCACTTTGAGGCTTGTCATTCAAAAACCGTAAATCCTATCGTGTAGGTAGACACATTGTGTGAATCAGGACAAGTTTTCCTACTACTTTTGAGAAAATCATGTCTGTAGAGTGAAATTTGTGGCTGAAAACACGGTTTAAGCGAGAAAGTTTGAGCTTTTTTTTGAAGCCGCCTACACTCTAAGCTTAAAGACCCTCACTGGTGTGTAACGCAATAGACACCCATTCAAAAGCCGGATTTTCTCCCAGAAACCACATGGCGTTTGAACCGGGACTGATCCGAAAGTGTAAAACCTAGCAGAAAAGTTGAATGCCAGATCCACAGAGGAGAAGTTTTCCTACGTTTTAGAGTTTGAATCATGTCTCTAGGTGATAGCATGCCAGAGCAACGGATGTTTGAAAAACGTTGAAAAAGTGCTTTTTTTTCAATTAATTCCATAGAAATGAATGGGGTTTTTTGGGGCGATTTTTTCACGACTACGTCGCGAAAAAATCGTATTCTATAGAGAAAAGTAATGTACTGTTTGTTTGCATGTACTGCTATAACCTGGGACAGACATCTGTCCTTAACACAAGGATAATGTTTAATTTGTGCACTGTCCCTTTTAAAAATAAAATAAACTCTAAACTCTAAGAAGAGTGTTTGTAGTTTGTATGTACGAACAGAAGTGGTCCTAATAAAGTGGGCGGCTAAGGTGAGGCTGACACACAAGGGCTGGAGTTTTCTACTGTTTTTTTTATGAAGGACCAGGCCTCGAACAATGACAAATAACTCGACAACGGAAGCAGCTATTCACAAAATTCTTTCACAGTGAGCGCTAGAAGGGTCTCCTGAATAAAATGATGTATTTTTTTGTTTGTATTGTTAAAAATGAGGACGCTACAGGGAGTTAAAAACGAGTGACTTTTCAGCAACGTTTATACTGGGAGTCAATGAGGCCGCTCACCTGTGCTCTCCTCACTTTGAGGCTTGTCATTCGAAAACCGTAAATCCTATCGTTTAGGTAGACACATTGTGTGAATCAGGACAAGTTTTCCTACTACTTTTGAGAAAATCATGTCTGTAGAGTGAAATTTGTGGCTGAAAACAGAGTTTAAGCGAGAAAGTTTGACCTTTTTTTTGAAGCCGCCTACACTCTAAGTTTAACGACCCTCACTGGTGTGTAACGCAATAGACACCCATTCAAAAGCCGGATTTTCTCCCAGAAACCACATGGCGTTTGAACCGGGCCTGATCCGAAAGTGTAAAACCTAGCAGAAAAGTTGAATGCCAGATCCACAGAGGAGAAGTTTTCCTACGTTTTAGAATTTGAATCATGTCTCTAGGTGAAAGCATGCCAGAGCAGTGGATGTTTGAAAAACATTGAAAAAGTGCTTTTTTTTCAATTAATTCCATAGAAATGAATGGGGTTTTTTGGGGCGATTTTTTCGCGACTACGTCGCGAAAAAATCGCAATCTATAGAGAAAAGTAATAGCATAGCGAGTCCGATCGAGCCGCACGTTTTGATATATTGTTTGTCTGTGTGCGACGTACAGTTATTGAGTTATTCGAAATCAAAATTTGCGTAGGAATAAGAAGAAGAAGAAGAAGAAGAAGAAATACGTAGAAGAACAATAGTTGCAGTGCTTTGCACTGCAACCTATGGGCTCCCCTAGGGGAGCCCATAGGTTGCTGTGCTGCAGCACTGCATCCTAATAACGAGTGACTTTTCAGCAACGTTTATACTGGGAGTCAATGAGGCCGCTCACCTGTGCTCTCCTCACTTTGAGGCTTGTCATTCAAAAACCGTAAATCCTATCGTTTAGGTAGACACATTGTGTGAATCAGGACAAGTTTTCCTACTACTTTTGAGAAAATCATGTCTGTAGAGTGAAATTTGTGGCTGAAAACAGAGTTTAAGCGAGAAAGTTTGACCTTCTTTTTGAAGCCGCCTACACTCTGAGTTAACGAGGCGCACTGGTGTGTAACGCAATAGACACCCATTCAAAAGCCGGATTTTCTCCCAGAAACCACATGGCGTTTGACCCGGGACTGATCCGAAAGTGTAGAACCTAGCAGAAAAGTTGAATGCCAGATCCACAGAGGAGAAGTTTTCCTACGTTTTAGAGTTTGAATCACGTCTCTAGGTGAAAGCATGCCAGAGCAGCGGATGTTTGAAAAACGTTGAAAAAGTGCTTTTTTTCAAATTAATTCCATAGAAATGAATGGGGTTTTTTTGGACAATTTTTTCGCGACTACGTCGCGAAAAAATCATTTTCTATAGAGAAAAGTAATAGCATAGCGAGTCCGATCGAGCCGCACGTTTTGATATATTGTTTGTCTGTGTGCAACGTACGGTTATTGAGTTAATCGAAATCGAAATTTGCGTAGGAAGAGTAACAAATATAACACTAGACCGGACAATTCCCCGGGGGAAATTGTGAGAGGATGCAGTGCGCGAAGCAATTCGCTCACGCATGTTCGCTGGCCGTGAATGTGTGACCCGCAATGATGTTTCAATGCAATGATTGTGTGTGTGCTCTAGACAGCAGCCATCATGAAGAAGAGCGATTCAAGAGCATGAACAAAGTGACTACAGGCGGAAATTAGCATGTACTGCTATAACCTGGGACAGACATCTGTCCTTACCACAAGGATAATGTTTAATTTGTGCACTGTCCCTTTTAAAAATAAAATAAACTCTAAACACTAAGAAGAGTGTTTGTAGTATGTATGTACGAACAGAAGTGTTCCTAATAAAGTGGGCGGCTAAGGTGAGGCTAAGACACACAAGGGCTGGAGTTTTCTACTGTTTTTTTATGAAGGACCAGGCCTCGAACAATAACAAATAACTCGACAACGGAAGCAGCTATTCACAAAATTCTTTCACAGTGAGCGCTAGAAGGGTCTCCTGAATAAAATGATGTATTTTTTTGTTTGTACTCTTAAAAATAACGACAATAGAGCGATTTAAAAACGAGTGACTTATCTCTCATTTTTACAATGGGTTTCAATGAAGCCTGTCAGCTGCCCTGTCCTCAGTTTGACGCTTGTCATTCAAAAACCGTAAATCCTATCGTTTAGGTAGACACATTGTGTGAATCAGGACAAGTTTTCCTACAAGGATAATGTTTAATTTGTGCACTGTCCCTTTTAAAAATAAAATAAACTCTAAACTCTAAGAAGAGTGTTTGTAGTTTGTATGTACGAACAGAAGTGTTCCTAATAAAGTGGGCGGCTAAGGTGAGGCTGACACACAAGGGCTGGAGTTTTCTACTGTTTTTTTTTATGAAGGACCAGGCCTCGAACAATGACAAATAACTCGACAACGGAAGCAGCTATTCACAAAATTCTTTCACAGTGAGCGCTAGAAGGGTCTCCTGAATAAAATGATGTATTTTTTTGTTTGTATTGTTAAAAATGACGACGCTACAGGGAGTTAAAAACGAGTGACTTTTCAGCAACGTTTATACTGGGAGTCAATGAGGCCGCTCACCTGTGCTCTCCTCACTTTGAGGCTTGTCATTCAAAAACCGTAAATCCTATCGTTTAGGTAGACACATTGTGTGAATCAGGACAAGTTTTCCTACTACTTTTGAGAAAATCATGTCTGTAGAGTGAAATTTGTGGATGAAAACACAGTTTAAGCGAGAAAGTTTGACCTTTTTTTTGAACCTCTCTCCACTCTGACCTTAACGAGGTCCACTGGTGTGTAACGCAATAGACACCCATTCAAAAGCCGGATTTTTTCCCAGAAACCACATGGCGTTTGACCCGGGACTGATCCGAAAGTGTAGAACCTAGCAGAAAAGTTGAATGCCAGATCCACAGAGGAGAAGTTTTCCTACGTTTTAGAGTTTGAATCATGCCTCTAGGTGAAAGCATGCCAGAGCAGCGGATGTTTGAAAAACGTTGGAAAAGTGCTTTTTTTTCAATTAATTCCATCGAAATGAATGGGGTTTTTTGAGACGATTTTTTCGCGACTACGTCGCGAAAAAATCGTATTCTGTAGAGAAAAGTAATAGCATAGCGAGTCCAATCAAGCCGCACGTTTTGATATATTGTTTGTCTGTGTGCGACGTACGGTTGTGTGACCTGCTATGAAGCTACAATGCCATGATTCATGTGTGTGCTTGAGACAGCCGGCCCCTCCCCTCTGTGCTCGCTTACTGTAGCCAGTCGGCATGGTAAAGGGCCTGAGCAGGTTAAAAAACACACACAAGAGTTTGTCAGGTGTCTGCTGAATTTTGCTAAGGGACAGGCCTCGAACAATGACAAATAACTCGACAACGGAAGCAGCTATTCACAAAATTCTTTCACAGTGAGCGCTAGAAGGGTTTCCTGAATAAAATGATGTATTTTTTTGTTTGTATTGTTAAAAATGAGGACGCTACAGGGAGTTAAAAACGAGTGACTTTTCAGCAACGTTTATACTGGGAGTCAATGAGGCTGCTCACCTGTGCTCTCCTCACTTTGAGGCTTGTCATTCAAAAACCGTAAATCCTATCGTTTAGGTAGACACATTGTGTGAATCAGGACAAGTTTTCCTACTACTTTTGAGAAAATAATGTCTGTAGAGTGAAATTTGTGGCTGAAAACGGAGTTTAAGCGAGAAAGTTTGACCTTTTTTTTGAAGCCGCCTACACTCTAAGTTTAACGACCCTCACTGGTGTGTAACGCAATAGACACCCATTCAAAAGCCGGATTTTCTCCCAGAAACCACATGGCGTTTGAACCGGGCCTGATCCGAAAGTGTAAAACCTAGCAGAAAAGTTGAATGCCAGATCCACAGAGGAGAAGTTTTCCTACGTTTTAGAGTTTGAATCATGTCTCTAGGTGAAAGCATGCCAGAGCAGTGGATGTTTGAAAAACATTGAAAAAGTGCTTTTTTTTCAATTAATTCCATAGAAATGAATGGGGTTTTTTGGGGCGATTTTTTCGCGACTACGTCGCGAAAAAATCGCATTCTATAGAGAAAAGTAATAGCATAGCGAGTCCGATCGAGCCGCACGTTTTGATATATTGTTTGTCTGTGTGCGACGTACGGTTATTGAGTTATTCGAAATCAAAATTTGCGTAGGAATAATAAGAAGAAGAAGAAATACGTAGAAGAACAATAGTTGCAGTGCTTTGCACTGCAACCTATGGGCTCCCCTAGGGGAGCCCATAGGTTGCTGTGCTGCAGCACTGCATCCTAACTAGACCGGACAATTCCCCGGGGGAAATTGTGAGAGGATGCAGTGCGCGAAGCAATTCGCTCACGCATGTTCGCTGGCCGTGAACGTGTGACCTGCAATGACGTTTCAATGCAATGATTGTGTGTGTGCTTGAGACAGCAGCCATCATGAAGAAGAGCTATTCAACAGTATGAACAAAGTGACTACAGGCGGAAATTAGCATGTACTGCTTTAACCTGGGACAGACATCTGTCCTTACCACAACGATAATGTTTAATTTGTGCACTGTCCCTTTTAAAAATAAAATAAACTCTAAGAAGAGTGTTTGTAGTTTGTATGTACGAACAGAAGTGTTCCTAATAAAGTGGGCGGCTAAGGTGAGGCCTGTTGGCTGCCCTCTTCTCAGTTTCTCAGAGCAGCGGATGTTTGAAAAAGTGCTTTATTTTCCAATTAATTCCATAGAAATGAATGGGGTTTTTTTGGGACAAGTGTGACTACTACATTTGAGAAAATTATGTCTGTAGTGTGAAATTTGTGGCTGAAAACAGTTTAAGTTTGAAATTTTGAGCATGATTTGTGTGTGTGCTTGAGACAGCAGCCCCCCTCTGCCCCGTCACTGGCCCCAATCGGCATGGTGACGGGCCTGAACAGGAGAGTTAAGAGACACACAGAAGATTATGTCAGGTTTCTGCTGTGTTTTGCTAAGAAGTAGGCCTCGAACAATCACAAATAACTCGACAACGAAAGCTTCTATTCACAAAATTCTTTCACAGTGAGCGCTAGAAGGGTCTCCTGAATAAAATGATGTATTTTTTTGTTTGTATTGTTAAAAATGAGGACGCTACAGGGAGTTAAAAACGAGTGACTTTTCAGCAACGTTTATACTGGGAGTCAATGAGGCCGCTCACCTGTGCTCTCCTCACTTTGAGGCTTCTCATTCAAAAACCGTGAATCCTATCGTTTAGGTAGACACATTGTGTGAATCAGGACAAGTTTTCCTACTACTTTTGAGAAAATCATGTCTGTAGAGTGAAATTTGTGGATGAAAACACAGTTTAAGCGAGAAAGTTTGAGCTTTTTTTTGAAGCCGCCTACACTCTGAGTTAACGAGGCGCACTGGTGTGTAACGCAATAGACACCCATTCAAAAGCCGGATTTTCTCCCAGAAACCACATGGCGTTTGACCCGGGACTGATCCGAAAGTGTAGACCTAGCAGAAAAGTTTAATGCCAGATCCACAGAGGAGAAGTTTTCCTACGTTTTAGAGTTTGAATCACGTCTCTAGGTGAAAGCATGCCAGAGCAGCGGATGTTTGAAAAACGTTGAAAAAGTGCTTTTTTTCAAATTAATTCCATAGAAATGAATGGGGTTTTTTTGGACGATTTTTTCGCGACTACGTCGCGAAAAAATCGTTTTCTATAGAGAAAAGTAATAGCATAGCGAGTCCGATCGAGCCGCACGTTTTGATATATTGTTTGTCTGTGTGCAACGTACGGTTATTGAGTTAATCGAAATCGAAATTTGCGTAGGAAGAGTAACAAATATAACACTAGACCGGACAATTCCCCGGGGGAAATTGTGAGAGGATGCAGTGCGCGAAGCAATTCGGTCACGCATGTTTGCTGGCCGTGAATGTGTGACCCGCAATGATGTTTCAATGCAATGATTATGTGTGTGCTTGAGACAGCAGCCGTCATGAAGAAGAGCTATTCAAGAGTAAAACAAAAAGTGACTACAGGCGGAAATGAGCATGTACTGCTATAACCTGGGACAGACATCTGTCCTTACCACAAGGATAATGTTTAATTTGTGCACTGTCCCTTTTAAAAATAAAATAAACTCTAAGAAGAGTGTTTGTAGTTTGTATGTACGAACAGAAGTGTTCCTAATAAAGTGGGCGGCTAAGGTGAGGCCTGTCGGCTGCCCTCTTCTCAGTTTCTCAGAGCAGCGGATGTTTGAAAAAGTGCTTTTTTTTCCAATTAATTCCATAGAAATTAATGGGGTTTTTTGGGACAAGTGTGACTACTACTTTTGAGAAAATTATGTCTGTAGTGTGAAATTTGTGGCTGAAAACAGTTTAAGTTTGAAATTTTGAGCATGTAAGTGTAGAACCTAGCAGAAAAGTTGAATGCCAGATCCACAGAGGAGAAGTTTTCCTACGTTTTAGAGTTTGAATCATGTCTCTAGGTGAAAGCATGCCAGAGCAGCGGATGTTTGAAAAACGTTGAAAAAGTGCTTTTTTTTCAATTAATTCCATCGAAATGAATGGGGTTTTTTGAGACGATTTTTTCGCGACTACGTCGCGAAAAAATCGTATTCTGTAGAGAAAAGTAATAGCATAGCGAGTCCAATCAAGCCGCACGTTTTGATATATTGTTTGTCTGTGTGCGACGTACGGTTGTGTGACCTGCTATGAAGCTACAATGCCATGATTTATGTGTGTGCTTGAGACAGCCGGCCCCTCCCCTCTGTGCTCGCTTACTGAAGCCAGTCGGCATGGTAAAGGGCCTGAGCAGGTTAAAAAACACACACAAGAGTTTGTCAGGTGTCTGCTGAATTTTGCTAAGGGACAGGCCTCGAACAATGACAAATAACTCGACAACGGAAGCAGCTATTCACAAAATTCTTTCACAGTGAGCGCTAGAAGGGTCTCCTGAATAAAATGATGTATTTTTTTGTTTGTATTGTTAAAAATGAGGACGCTACAGGGAGTTAAAAACGAGTGACTTTTCAGCAACGTTTATACTGGGAGTCAATGAGGCCGCTCACCTGTGCTCTCCTCACTTTGAGGCTTGTCATTCAAAAACCGTAAATCCTATCGTTTAGGTAGACACATTGTGTGAATCAGGACAAGTTTTCCTACTACTTTTGAGAAAATCATGTCTGTAGAGTGAAATTTGTGGCTGAAAACACGGTTTAAAAATAAAATAAACTCTAAACTCTAAGAAGAGTGTTTGTAGTTTGTATGTACGAACAGAAGTGTTCCTAATAAAGTGGGCGGCTAAGGTGAGGCTGACACACAAGGGCTGGAGTTTTCTACTGTTTTTTTTATGAAGGACCAGGCCTCGAACAATGACAAATAACTCGACAACGGAAGCAGCTATTCACAAAATTCTTTCACAGTGAGCGCTAGAAGGGTCTCCTGAATAAAATGATGTATTTTTTTGTTTGTATTGTTAAAAATGAGGACGCTACAGGGAGTTAAAAACGAGTGACTTTTCAGCAACGTTTATACTGGGAGTCAATGAGGCCGCTCACCTGTGCTCTCCTCACTTTGAGGCTTGTCATTCGAAAACCGTAAATCCTACCGTTTAGGTAGACACATTGTGTGAATCAGGACAAGTTTTCCTACTACTTTTGAGAAAATCATGTCTGTAGAGTGAAATTTGTGGCAGAAAACGGAGTTTAAGCGAGAAAGTTTGACCTTTTTTTTGAAGCCGCCTACACTCTAAGTTTAACGACCCTCACTGGTGTGTAACGCAATAGACACCCATTCAAAAGCCGGATTTTCTCCCAGAAACCACATGGCGTTTGAACCGGGCCTGATCCGAAAGTGTAAAACCTAGCAGAAAAGTTGAATGCCAGATCCACAGAGGAGAAGTTTTCCTACGTTTTAGAGTTTGAATCATGTCTCTAGGTGAAAGCATGCCAGAGCAGTGGATGTTTGAAAAACATTGAAAAAGTGCTTTTTTTTCAATTAATTCCATAGAAATGAATGGGGTTTTTTTGGGCGATTTTTTCGCGACTACGTCGCGAAAAAATCGCAATCTATAGAGAAAAGTAATAGCATAGCGAGTCCGATCGAGCCGCACGTTTTGATATATTGTTTGTCTGTGTGCGACGTACAGTTATTGAGTTATTCGAAATCAAAATTTGCGTAGGAATAATAATAAATATAAGAAGAAGAAGAAATACGTAGAAGAACAATAGTTGCAGTGCTTTGCACTGCAACCTATGGGCTCCCCTAGGGGAGCCCATAGGTTGCTGTGCTGCAGCACTGCATCCTAACTAGACCGGACAATTCCCCGGGGGAAATTGTGAGAGGATGCAGTGCGCGAAGCAATTCGCTCACGCATGTTTGCTGGCCGTGAATGTGTGACCCGCAATGATGTTTCAATGCAATGATTATGTGTGTGCTTGAGACAGCAGCCGTCATGAAGAAGAGCTATTCAAGACTTTAACCAAAGTGACTACAGGCGGAAATTAGCATGTACTGCTATAACCTGGGACAGACATCTGTCCTTACCACAAGGATAATGTTTAATTTGTGCACTGTCCCTTTTAAAAATAAAATAAACTCTAAACTCTAAGAAGAGTGTTTGTAGGTTGTATGTACGAACAGAAGTGTTCCTAATAAAGTGGGCGGCTAAGGTGAGGCCTGTCGGCTGCCCTCCTCTCAGTTTCTCAGAGCAGCAGATGTTTGAAAAAGTGCTTTTTTTTCCAATTAATTCCATAGAAATGAATGGGTTTTTTTTGGGACAAGTGTGACTACTACTTTTGAGAAAATTATGTCTGTAGTGTGAAATTTGTGGCTGAAAACAGTTTAAGTTTGAAATTTTGAGCATGATGTGTGTGTTCTTGAGACAGCTTTTCCCTCTGCCCCGTCACTGGCCCCAATTGGCATGGTGATGGGCCTGAACAGGAGAGTTAAGAAACACACACAAGATTATGTCAGGTGTCTGCTGTAAATTGCTATGGACCAGGCCTCGAACAATGACAAATAACTCGACAACGGAAGCAGCTATTCACAAAATTCTTTCACAGTGAGCGCTAGAAGGGTCTCCTGAATAAAATGATGTATTTTTTTGTTTGTATTGTTAAAAATGAGGACGCTACAGGGAGTTAAAAACGAGTGACTTTTCAGCAACGTTTATACTGGGAGTCAATGAGGCCGCTCACCTGTGCTCTCCTCACTTTGAGGCTTGTCATTCGAAAACCGTAAATCCTATCGTTTAGGTAGACACATTGTGTGAATCAGGACAAGTTTTCCTACTACTTTTGAGAAAATCATGTCTGTAGAGTGAAATTTGTGGCTGAAAACACGGTTTAAGCGAGAAAGTTTGAGCTTTTTTTTGAAGCCGCCTACACTCTAAGATTAACGACCCTCACTGGTGTGTAACGCAATAGACACCCATTCAAAAGCCGGATTTTCTCCCAGAAACCACATGGCGTTTGAACCGGGCCTGATCCGAAAGTGTAAAACCTAGCAGAAAAGTTGAATGCCAGATCCACAGAGGAGAAGTTTTCCTACATTTTAGAGTTTGAATCATGTCTCTAGGTGAAAGCATGCCAGAGCAGTGGATGTTTGAAAAACATTGAAAAAGTGCTTTTTTTTCAATTAATTCCATAGAAATGAATGGGGGTTTTTTGGGGCGATTTTTTCGCGACTACGTCGCGAAAAAATTGTATTCTATAGAGAAAAGTAATAGCATAGCGAGTCCGATCGAGCCGCACGTTTTGATATATTGTTTGTCTGTGTGCGACGTACGGTTATTGAGTTAATCGAAATCGAAATTTGCGTAGGGAGAGTAACAAATATAACACTAGACCGGACAATTCCCCGGGGGAAATTGTGAGAGGATGCAGTGCGCGAAGCAATTCGCTCACGCATGTTCGCTGGCCGTGAATGTGTGACCCGCAATGACGTTTCAATGCAATGATTGTGTGTGCTTGAGACAGCAGCCGTCATGAAGAAGAGCTATTCAAGAGCATGAACAAAGTGACTACAGGCGGAAATTAGCATGTACTGCTATAACCTGGGACAGACATCTGTCCTTACCACAAGGATAATGTTTAATTTGTGCACTGTCCCTTTTAAAAATAAAATAAACTCTAAACTCTAAGAAGAGTGTTTGTAGTTTGTATGTACGAACAGAAGTGTTCCTAATAAAGTGGGCGGCTAAGGTGAGGCTAAGACACACAAGGGCTGGAGTTTTCTACTGTTTTTTTTATGAAGGACCAGGCCTCGAACAATGACAAATAACTCGACAACGGAAGCAGCTATTCACAAAATTCTTTCACAGTGAGCGCTAGAAGGGTCTCCTGAATAGACTGATGTAATTTTTTTGTCTGTATTGTTAAAAATGAGGACGCTACAGGGAGTTAAAAACGAGTGACTTTTCAGCAACGTTTATAATGGGAGTCAATGAGGCCGCTCACCTGTGCTCTCCTCACTTTGAGGCTTGTCATTCAAAAACCGTAAATAATATCGTTTAGGTAGACACATTGTGTGAATCAGGACAAGTTTTCCTACTACTTTTGAGAAAATCATGTCTGTAGAGTGAAATTTGTGGCTGAAAACAGAGTTTAAGCGAGAAAGTTTGACCTTTTTTTTGAACCTCTCTCCACTCTGACCTTAACGAGGTCCACTGGTGTGTAACGCAATAGACACCCATTCAAAAGCCGGATTTTCTCCCAGAAACCACATGGCGTTTGACCCGGGACTGATCCGAAAGTGTAGAACCTAGCAGAAAAGTTGAATGCCAGATCCACAGAGGAGAAGTTTTCCTACGTTTTAGAGTTTGAATCACGTCTCTAGGTGAAAGCATGCCAGAGCAGCGGACGTTTGAAAAACGTTGAAAAAGTGCATTTTTTTCAATTAATTCCATAGAAATGAATGGGGTTTTCTTGGACGATTTTTTCGCGACTACGTCGCGAAAAAATCGTATTCTATAGAGAAAAGTAATAGCATAGCGAGTCCGATCGAGCCGCACGTTTTGATACATTGTTTGTCTGTGTGCGACGTACGGTTATTGTGTTACTCGAAATCAAAATTTGTGTAGGAAGAGTAACAAATATAACACTAGACCGGACAATTCCCCGGGGGAAATTGTGAGAGGATGCAGTGCGCGAAGCAATTCGCTCACGCATGTTCGCTGGCCGTGAATGTGTGACCCGCAATGATGTTTCAATGCAATGATCGTGTGTGTGCTCGAGACAGCAGCCGTCATGAAGAAGACCTATTCAAGAGTATGACCAAAGTGACTACAGGCGGAAATTAGCATGTACTGCTATAACCTGGGACAGACATCTGTCCTTACCACAAGGATAATGTTTAATTTGTGCACTGTCCCTTTTAAAAATAAAATAAACTCTAAACTCTAAGAAGAGTGTTTGTAGTTTGTATGTACGAACAGAAGTGTTCCTAATAAAGTGGGCGGCTAAGGTGAGGCTGACACACAAGGGCTGGAGTTTTCTACTGTTTTTTTTATGAAGGACCAGGCCTCGAACAATGACAAATAACTCGACAACGGAAGCAGCTATTCACAAAATTCTTTCACAGTGAGCGCTAGAAGGGTCTCCTGAATAAAATGATGTATTTTTTTGTTTGTATTGTTAAAAATGAGGACGCTACAGGGAGTTAAAAACGAGTGACTTTTCAGCAACGTTTATACTGGGAGTCAATGAGGCCGCTCACCTGTGCTCTCCTCGCTTTGAGGCTTGTCATTCAAAAACCGTAAATCCTATCGTTTAGGTAGACACATTGTGTGAATCAGGACAAGTTTTCCTACTACTTTTGAGAAAATCATGTCTGTAGAGTGAAATTTGTGGCTGAAAACACGGTTTAAAAATAAAATAAACTCTAAACTCTAAGAAGAGTGTTTGTAGTTTGTATGTACGAACAGAAGTGTTCCTAATAAAGTGGGCGGCTAAGGTGAGGCTGACACACAAGGGCTGGAGTTTTCTACTGTTTTTTTTATGAAGGACCAGGCCTCGAACAATGACAAATAACTCGACAACGGAAGCAGCTATTCACAAAATTCTTTCACAGTGAGCGCTAGAAGGGTTTCCTGAATAAAATGATGTATTTTTTTGTTTGTATTGTTAAAAATGAGGACGCTACAGGGAGTTAAAAACGAGTGACTTTTCAGCAACGTTTATACTGGGAGTCAATGAGGCCGCTCACCTGTGCTCTCCTCACTTTGAGGCTTGTCATTCAAAAACCGTAAATCCTATCGTTTAGGTAGACACATTGTGTGAATCAGGACAAGTTTTCCTACTACTTTTGAGAAAATAATGTCTGTAGAGTGAAATTTGTGGCTGAAAACGGAGTTTAAGCGAGAAAGTTTGACCTTTTTTTTGAAGCCGCCTACACTCTAAGCTAAACGACCCTCACTGGTGTGTAACGCAATAGACACCCATTCAAAAGCCGGATTTTCTCCCAGAAACCACATGGCGTTTGAACCGGGCCTGATCCGAAAGTGTAAAACCTAGCAGAAAAGTTGAATGCCAGATCCACAGAGGAGAAGTTTTCCTACGTTTTAGAGTTTGAATCATGTCTCTAGGTGAAAGCATGCCAGAGCAGTGGATGTTTGAAAAACATTGAAAAAGTGCTTTTTTTTCAATTAATTCCATAGAAATGAATGGGGTTTTTTGGGGCGATTTTTTCGCGACTACGTCGCGAAAAAATCGTATTCTATAGAGAAAAGTAATAGCATAGCGAGTCCGATCGAGCCGCACGTTTTGATATATTGTTTGTCTGTGTGCGACGTACGGTTATTGAGTTATTCGAAATCAAAATTTGCGTAGGAATAATAAGAAGAAGAAGAAATACGTAGAAGAACAATAGTTGCAGTGCTTTGCACTGCAACCTATGGGCTCCCCTAGGGGAGCCCATAGGTTGCTGTGCTGCAGCACTGCATCCTAACTAGACCGGACAATTCCCCGGGGGAAATTGTGAGAGGATGCAGTGCGCGAAGCAATTCGCTCACGCATGTTTGCTGGCCGTGAACGTGTGACCCGCAATGATGTTTCAATGCAATGATTGTGTGTGTGCTTGAGACAGCAGCCATCATGAAGAAGAGCTATTCAACAGTATGAACAAAGTGACTACACGCGGAAATTAGCATGTACTGCTTTAACCTGGGACAGACATCTGTCCTTACCACAAGGATAATGTTTAATTTGTGCACTGTCCCTTTTAAAAATAAAATAAACTCTAAGAAGAGTGTTTGTAGTTTGTATGTACGAACAGACGTGTTCCTAATAAAGTGGGCGGCTAAGGTGAGGCCTGTCGGCTGCCCTCCTCTCAGTTTCTCAGAGCAGCGGATGTTTGAAAAAGTGCTTTTTTTTTTCCAATTAATTCCATAGAAATGAATGGGTTTTTTTGGGACAAGTGTGACTACTACTTTTGAGAAAATTATGTCTGTAGTGTGAATTTTGTGGCTGAAAACAGTTTAAGTTTGATATTTTGAGCATGATGTGTGTGTTCTTGAGACAGCTTTTCCCTCTGCCCCGTCACTGGCCCCAATTGGCATGGTGATGGGCCTGAACAGGAGAGTTAAGAAACACACACAAGATTATGTCAGGTGTCTGCTGTAAATTGCTATGGACCAGGCCTCGAACAATGACAAATAACTCGACAACGGAAGCAGCTATTCACAAAATTCTTTCACAGTGAGCGCTAGAAGGGTCTCCTGAATAAAATGATGTATTTTTTTGTTTGTATTGTTAAAAATGAGGACGCTACAGGGAGTTAAAAACGAGTGACTTTTCAGCAACGTTTATACTGGGAGTCAATGAGGCCGCTCACCTGTGCTCTCCTCACTTTGAGGCTTGTCATTCAAAAACCGTAAATCCTATCGTTTAGGTAGACACATTGTGTGAATCAGGACAAGTTTTCCTACTACTTTTGAGAAAATCATGTCTGTAGAGTGAAATTTGTGGCTGAAAACAGAGTTTAAGCGAGAAAGTTTGACCTTTTTTTTGAACCTCTCTCCACTCTGAGCTAAACGAGGTCCACTGGTGTGTAACGCAATAGACACCCATTCAAAAGCCGGATTTTCTCCCAGAAACCACATGGCGTTTGACCCGGGACTGATCCGAAAGTGTAGAACCTAGCAGAAAAGTTGAATGCCAGATCCACAGAGGAGAAGTTTTCCTACGTTTTAGAGTTTGAATCACGTCTCTAGGTGAAAGCATGCCAGAGCAGCGGACGTTTGAAAAACGTTGAAAAAGTGCTTTTTTTTCAATTAAATCCATAGAAATGAATGGGGTTTTTTTGGACGATTTTTTCGCGACTACGGCGCGAAAAAATCGTATTCTATAGAGAAAAGTAATGTACTGTTTGTTTGCATGTACTGCTATAACCTGGGACAGACATCTGTCCTTAACACAAGGATAATGTTTAATTTGTGCACTGTCCCTTTTAAAAATAAAATAAACTCTAAACTCTAAGAAGAGTGTTTGTAGTTTGTATGTACGAACAGAAGTGTTCCTAATAAAGTGGGCGGCTAAGGTGAGGCTGACACATCAAGGGCTGGAGTTTTCTACTGTTTTTTTATGAAGGACCAGGCCTCGAACAATGACAAATAACTCGACAACGGAAGCAGCTATTCACAAAATTCTTTCACAGTGAGCGCTAGAAGGGTCTCCTGAATAAAATGATGTATTTTTTGGTTTGTATTGTTAAAAATGAGGACGCTACAGGGAGTTAAAAACGAGTGACTTTTCAGCAACATTTATACTGGGAGTCAATGAGGCTGCTCACCTGTGCTCTCCTCACTTTGAGGCTTGTCATTCAAAAACCGTAAATCCTACCGTTTAGGTAGACACATTGTGTGAATCAGGACAAGTTTTCCTACTACTTTTGAGAAAATAATGTCTGTAGAGTGAAATTTGTGGCTGAAAACGGAGTTTAAGCGAGAAAGTTTGACCTTTTTTTTGAAGCCGCCTACACTCTAAGTTTAACGACCCTCACTGGTGTGTAACGCAATAGACACCCATTCAAAAGCCGGATTTTCTCCCAGAAACCACATGGCGTTTGAACCGGGCCTGATCCGAAAGTGTAAAACCTAGCAGAAAAGTTGAATGCCAGATCCACAGAGGAGAAGTTTTCCTACGTTTTAGAGTTTGAATCATGTCTCTAGGTGAAAGCATGCCAGAGCAGTGGATGTTTGAAAAACATTGAAAAAGTGCTTTTTTTTCAATTAATTCCATAGAAATGAATGGGGTTTTTTTGGGCGATTTTTTCGCGACTACGTCGCGAAAAAATCGTATTCTATAGAGAAAAGTAATAGCATAGCGAGTCCGATCGAGCCGCACGTTTTGATATATTGTTTGTCTGTGTGCGACGTACGGTTATTGAGTTATTCGAAATCAAAATTTGCGTAGGAATAATAAGAAGAAGAAGAAATACGTAGAAGAACAATAGTTGCAGTGCTTTGCACTGCAACCTATGGGCTCCCCTAGGGGAGCCCATAGGTTGCTGTGCTGCAGCACTGCATCCTAATAATAAATATAAGAATAAGAAGAAGAAGAAGAAACACGTAGAAGAACAATAGTTGCAGTGCTTTGCACTGCAACCTATGGGCTCCCCTAGGGGAGCCCATAGGTTGCTGTGCTGCAGCACTGCATCCTAACTAGACCGGACAATTCCCCGGGGGAAATTGTGAGAGGATGCAGTGCGCGAAGCAATTCGCTCACGCACGTTTGCTGGCCGTGAATGTGTGACCCGCAATGATGTTTCAATGCAATGATTGTGTGTGTGCTCTAGACAGCAGCCATCATGAAGAAGAGCTATTCAAGAGCATGAACAAAGTGACTACAGGCGGAAATTAGCATGTACTGCTATAACCTGGGACAGACATCTGTCCTTACCACATGGATAATGTTTAATTTGTGCACTGTCCCTTTTAAAAATAAAATAAAACTCTAAACACTAAGAAGAGTGTTTGTAGTATGTATGTACGAACAGAAGTGTTCCTAATAAAGTGGGCGGCTAAGGTGAGGCTAAGACACACAAGGGCTGGAGTTTTCTACTGTTTTTTTATGAAGGACCAGGCCTCGAACAATAACAAATAACTCGACAACGGAAGCAGCTATTCACAAAATTCTTTCACAGTGAGCGCTAGAAGGGTCTCCTGAATAAAATGATGTATTTTTTTGTTTGTACTCTTAAAAATAACGACAATAGAGCGATTTAAATACGAGTGACTTTTCTCTCATGTTTACAATGGGTTTCAATGAAGCCTGTCAGCTGCCCTGTCCTCAGTTTGACGCTTGTCATTCAAAAACCGTAAATCCTATCGTTTAGGTAGACACATTGTGTGAATCAGGACAAGTTTTCCTACAAGGATAATGTTTAATTTGTGCACTGTCCCTTTTAAAAATAAAATAAACTCTAAACTCTAAGAAGAGTGTTTGTAGTTTGTATGTACGAACAGAAGTGTTCCTAATAAAGTGGGCGGCTAAGGTGAGGCTGACACACAAGGGCTGGAGTTTTCTACTGTTTTTTTTATGAAGGACCAGGCCTCGAACAATGACAAATAACTCGACAACGGAAGCAGCTATTCACAAAATTCTTTCACAGTGAGCGCTAGAAGGGTCTCCTGAATAAAATGATGTATTTTTTTGTTTGTATTTTTAAAAATGACGACGCTACAGGGAGTTAAAAACGAGTGACTTTTCAGCAACGTTTATACTGGGAGTCAATGAGGCCGCTCACCTGTGCTCTCCTCACTTTGAGGCTTCTCATTCAAAAACCGTGAATCCTATCGTTTAGGTAGACACATTGTGTGAATCAGGACAAGTTTTCCTACTACTTTTGAGAAAATCATGTCTGTAGAGTGAAATTTGTGGATGAAAACACAGTTTAAGTGAGAAATTTTGAGCTTTTTTTTGAAGCCGCCTACACTCTGAGTTAACGAGGCGCACTGGTGTGTAACGCAATAGACACCCATTCAAAAGCAGGATTTTCTATCAGAACCCACATGGCGTTTGACCCGGGACTGATCCGAAAGTGTAGAACCTAGCAGAAAAGTTGAATGCCAGATCCACAGAGGAGAAGTTTTCCTACGTTTTAGAGTTTGAATCACGTCTCTAGGTGAAAGCATGCCAGAGCAGTGGACGTTTGAAAAACGTTGAAAAAGTGCTTTTTTTTCAATTAATTCCATAGAAATGAATGGGGCTTTTTTGGACGATTTTTTCGCGACTACGTCGCGAAAAAATCGTAATCTATAGAGAAAAGTAATAGCATAGCGAGTCCGATCGAGCCGCACGTTTTGATATATTGTTTGTCTGTGTGCGACGTACGGTTATTGAGTTAATCGAAATCAAAATTTGCGTAGGAATAATAAAAATAATAATAAATATAAGAATAAGAAGAAGAAGAAGAAACACGTAGAAGAACAATAGTTGCAGTGCTTTGCACTGCAACCTATGGGCTCCCCTAGGGGAGCCCATAGGTTGCTGTGCTGCAGCACTGCATCCTAACTAGACCGGACAATTCCCCGGGGGAAATTGTGAGAGGATGCAGTGCGCGAAGCAATTCGCTCACGCATGTTCGCTGGCCGTGAATGTGTGACCCGCAATGATGTTTCAATGCAATGATCGTGTGTGTGCTCGAGACAGCAGCCATCATGAAGAAGACCTATTCAAGAGAATGACCAAAGTGACTACAGGCGGAAATTAGCATGTACTGCTATAACCTGGGACAGACATCTGTCCTTACCACAAGGATAATGTTTAATTTGTGCACTGTCCCTTTTAAAAATAAAATAAACTCTAAACTCTAAGAAGAGTGTTTGTAGTTTGTATGTACGAACAGAAGTGTTCCTAATAAAGTGGGCGGCTAAGGTGAGGCTGACACACAAGGGCTGGAGTTTTCTACTGTTTTTTTTATGAAGGACCAGGCCTCGAACAATGACAAATAACTCGACAACGGAAGCAGCTATTCACAAAATTCTTTCACAGTGAGCGCTAGAAGGGTCTCCTGAATAAAATGATGTATTTTTTTGTTTGTATTATTAAAAATGAGGACGCTACAGGGAGTTAAAAACGAGTGACTTTTCAGCAACGTTTATACTGGGAGTCAATGAGGCCGCTCACCTGTGCTCTGCTCACTTTGAGGCTTGTCATTCAAAAACCGTAAATCCTATCGTTTAGGTAGACACATTGTGTGAATCAGGACAAGTTTTCCTACTACTTTTGAGAAAATCATGTCTGTAGAGTGAAATTTGTGGCTGAAAACACGGTTTAAAAATAAAATAAACTCTAAACTCTAAGAAGAGTGTTTGTAGTTTGTATGTACGAACAGAAGTGTTCCTAATAAAGTGGGCGGCTAAGGTGAGGCTGACACACAAGGGCTGGAGATTTCTACTGTTTTTTTTATGAAGGACCAGGCCTCGAACAATGACAAATAACTCGACAACGGAAGCAGCTATTCACAAAATTCTTTCACAGTGAGCGCTAGAAGGGTCTCCTGAATAAAATGATGTATTTTTTTGTTTGTATTGTTAAAAATGAGGACGCTACAGGGAGTTAAAAACGAGTGACTTTTCTATCCCGTTTATAATGCATGTCAATGAGCTAACACACACAAGGTCTTGAATTTTGTGCTGTTTTTTACTACGGACCAGACCTCAAACAATGACAAATAACTCGACAACGAAAGCAGCTATTCACAAAATTCTTTCACAGTGAGCGCTAGAAGGGTCTCCTGAATAAAATGATGTTTTTTTTTGTTTGTATTGTTAAAAATGAGGACGCTACAGGGAGTTAAAAACGAGTGACTTTTCAGCAACGTTTATACTGGGAGTCAATGAGGCCGCTCACCTGTGCTCTCCTCACTTTGAGGCTTGTCATTCAAAAACCGTAAATCCTACCGTTTAGGTAGACACATTGTGTGAATCAGGACAAGTTTTCCTACTACTTTTGAGAAAATCATGTCTGTAGAGTGAAATTTGTGGATGAAAACACAGTTTATGTGAGAAATTTTGAGCTTTTTTTTGAAGCCCCCTACACTCTGAGTTAACGAGGCGCACTGGTGTGTAACGCAATAGACACCCATTCAAAAGCCGGATTTTCTCCCAGAAACCACATGGCGTTTGAACCGGGCCTGATCCGAAAGTGTAAAACCTAGCAGAAAAGTTGAATGCCAGATCCACAGAGGAGAAGTTTTCCTACGTTTTAGAGTTTGAATCATGTCTCTAGGTGAAAGCATGCCAGAGCAGCGGATGTTTGAAAAACGTTGAAAAAGTGCTTTTGTTTCAATTAATTCCATAGAAATGAATGGGGTTTTTTGGGGCGATTTTTTCGCGACTACGTCGCGAAAAAATCGTAAACTGTAGAGAAAAGTAATAGCATAGCGAGTCCGATCGAGCCGCACGTTTTGATGTATTGTTTGTCTGTGTGCGACGTACGGTTATTGAGTTATTCGAAATCAAAATTTGCGTAGGAATAATAAATATAAGAATAAGAAGAAGAAGAAGAAACACGTAGAAGAACAATAGTTGCAGTGCTTTGCACTGCAACCTATGGGCTCCCCTAGGGGAGCCCATAGGTTGCTGTGCTGCAGCACTGCATCCTAATAAGAGGAAGAAATACGTAGAAGAACAATAGTTGCAGTGCTTTGCACTGCAACCTATGGGCTCCCCTAGGGGAGCCCATAGGTTGCTGTGCTGCAGCACTGCATCCTAACTAGACTGGACAATTCCCCGGGGGAAATTGTGAGAGGATGCAGTGCGCGAAGCAACTCGGTCACGCATGTTCGCTGGCCGTGAATGTGTGACCCGCAATGATGTGTCAATGCAATGATTGTGTGTGTGCTCGAGACAGCAGCCATCATGAAGAAGAGCTATTCAAGAGCATGAACAAAGTGACTACAGGCGGAAATTAGCATGTACTGCTATAACCTGGGACAGACATCTGTCCTTACCACAAGGATAATATTTAATTTGTGCACTGTCCCTTTTAAAAATAAAATAAACTCTAAACACTAAGAAGAGTGTTTGTAGTTTGTATGTACGAACAGAAGTGTTCCTAATAAAGTGGGCGGCTAAGGTGAGGCTAAGACACACAAGGGCTGGAGTTTTCTACTGTTTTTTTTATGAAGGACCAGGCCTCGAACAATAACAAATAACTCGACAACGGAAGCAGCTATTCACAAAATTCTTTCACAGTGAGCGCTAGAAGGGTCTCCTGAATAAAATGATGTATTTTTTTGTTTGTACTCTTAAAAATAACGACAATAGAGCGATTTAAAAACGAGTGACTTTTCTCTCATGTTTACAATGGGTTTCAATGAAGCCTGTCAGCTGCCCTGTCCTCAGTTTGACGCTTGTCATTCAAAAAACGTAAATCCTATCGTTTAGGTAGACACATTGCGTGAATCAGGACAAGTTTTCCTACTACTTTTGAGAAAATCATGTCTGTAGAGTGAAATTTGTGGATGAAAACACAGTTTAAGCGAGAAAGTTTGAGCTTTTTTTCCAAGCTGTCTACACTCTAAGCTTAACGACCTTCACTGGTGTGTAACGCAATAGACACCCATTCAAAAGCCGGATTTTCTCCCGGAACCCACATGGCGTTTGAGCCGGGACTGATCCAAAAGTGTAGAACCTAGCAGAAAAGTTGAATGCCAGATCCACAGAGGAGAAGTTTTCCTACGTTTTAGAGTTTGAATCACGTCTCTAGGTTAAAGCATGCCAGAGCAGCGGACGGTTGAAAAACGTTGAAAAAGTGCTTTTTTTCAATTAATTCCATAGAAATGAATGGGGTTTTTTGGGGCGATTTTTTAGCGACTACGTCGCGAAAAAATCGTTTTCTATAGAGAAAAGTAATAGCATAGCGAGTCCGATCGAGCCGCACGTTTTGATATATTGTTTGTCTGTGTGCGACGTACGGTTATTGAGTTAATCGAAATCGAAATTTGTGTAGGAAGAGTAACAAATATAACACTAGACCGGACAATTCCCCGGGGGAAATTGTGAGAGGATGCAGTGCGCGAAGCAATTCGGTCACGCATGTTCGCTGGCCGTGAACGTGTGACCCGCAATGATGTTTCAATGCAATGATCGTGTGTGTGCTCGAGACAGCAGCCGTCATGAAGAAGAGCTATTCAAGAGCATGAACAAAGTGACTACAGGTGGAAATTAGCATGTACTGCTATAACCTGGGACAGACATCTGTCCTTACCACAAGGATAATGTTTAATTTGTGCACTGTCCCTTTTAAAAATAAAATAAACTCTAAACACTAAGAAGAGTGTTTGTAGTATGTATGTACGAACAGAAGTGTTCCTAATAAAGTGGGCGGCTAAGGTGAGGCTAAGACACACAAGGGCTGGAGTTTTCTACTGTTTTTTTATGAAGGACCAGGCCTCGAACAATAACAAATAACTCGACAACGGAAGCAGCTATTCACAAAATTCTTTCACAGTGAGCGCTAGAAGGGTCTCCTGAATAAAATGATGTATTTTTTTGTTTGTACTCTTAAAAATAACGACAATAGAGCGATTTAAAAACGAGTGACTTTTCTCTCATTTTTACAATGGGTTTCAATGAAGCCTGTCAGCTGCCCTGTCCTCAGTTTGACGCTTGTCATTCAAAAACCGTAAATCTTATCGTTTAGGTAGACACATTGTGTGAATCAGGACAAGTTTTCCTACAAGGATAATGTTTAATTTGTGCACTGTCCCTTTTAAAAATAAAATAAACTCTAAACTCTAAGAAGAGTGTTTGTAGTTTGTATGTACGAACAGAAGTGTTCCTAATAAAGTGGGCGGCTAAGGTGAGGCTGACACACAAGGGCTGGAGTTTTCTACTGTTTTTTTTATGAAGGACCAGGCCTCGAACAATGACAAATAACTCGACAACGGAAGCAGCTATTCACAAAATTCTTTCACAGTGAGCGCTAGAAGGGTCTCCTGAATAAAATGATGTATTTTTTTGTTTGTATTGTTAAAAATGACGACGCTACAGGGAGTTAAAAACGAGTGACTTTTCAGCAACGTTTATACTGGGAGTCAATGAGGCCGCTCACCTGTGCTCTCCTCACTTTGAGGCTTGTCATTCAAAAACCGTAAATCCTATCATTTAGGTAGACACATTGTGTGAATCAGGACAAGTTTTCCTACTACTTTTGAGAAAATCATGTCTGTAGAGTGAAATTTGTGGATGAAAACACAGTTTAAGCGAGAAAGTTTGACCTTTTTTTTGAACCTCTCTCCACTCTGACCTTAACGAGGTCCACTGGTGTGTAACGCAATAGACACCCATTCAAAAGCCGGATTTTTTCCCAGAAACCACATGGCGTTTGACCCGGGACTGATCCGAAAGTGTAGAACCTAGCAGAAAAGTTGAATGCCAGATCCACAGAGGAGAAGTTTTCCTACGTTTTAGAGTTTGAATCATGCCTCTAGGTGAAAGCATGCCAGAGCAGCGGATGTTTGAAAAACGTTGGAAAAGTGCTTTTTTTTCAATTAATTCCATCGAAATGAATGGGGTTTTTTGAGACGATTTTTTCGCGACTACGTCGCGAAAAAATCGTATTCTGTAGAGAAAAGTAATAGCATAGCGAGTCCAATCAAGCCGCACGTTTTGATATATTGTTTGTCTGTGTGCGACGTACGGTTGTGTGACCTGCTATGAAGCTACAATGCCATGATTCATGTGTGTGCTTGAGACAGCCGGCCCCTCCCCTCTGTGCTCGCTTACTGAAGCCAGTCGGCATGGTAAAGGGCCTGAGCAGGTTAAAAAACACACACAAGAGTTTGTCAGGTGTCTGCTGAATTTTGCTAAGGGACAGGCCTCGAACAATGACAAATAACTCGACAACGGAAGCAGCTATTCACAAAATTCTTTCACAGTGAGCGCTAGAAGGGTTTCCTGAATAAAATGATGTATTTTTTTGTTTGTATTGTTAAAAATGAGGACGCTACAGGGAGTTAAAAACGAGTGACTTTTCAGCAACGTTTATACTGGGAGTCAATGAGGCCGCTCACCCGTGCTCTCCTCACTTTGAGGCTTGTCATTCAAAAACCGTAAATCCTATCGTTTAGGTAGACACATTGTGTGAATCAGGACAAGTTTTCCTACTACTTTTGAGAAAATCATGTCTGTAGAGTGAAATTTGTGGCTGAAAACACGGTTTAAGCGAGAAAGTTTGAGCTTTTTTTTGAAGCCGCCTACACTCTAAGATTAACGACCCTCACTGGTGTGTAACGCAATAGACACCCATTCAAAAGCCGGATTTTCTCCCAGAAACCACATGGCGTTTGAACCGGGCCTGATCCGAAAGTGTAAAACCTAGCAGAAAAGTTGAATGCCAGATCCACAGAGGAGAAGTTTTCCTACGTTTTAGAGTTTGAATCATGTCTCTAGGTGAAAGCATGCCAGAGCAGTGGATGTTTGAAAAACATTGAAAAAGTGCTTTTTTTTCAATTAATTCCATAGAAATGAATGGGGTTTTTTGGGGCGATTTTTTCGCGACTACGTCGCGAAAAAATCGTATTCTACAGAGAAAAGTAATAGCATAGCGAGTCCGATCGAGCCGCACGTTTTGATATATTGTTTGTCTGTGTGCCACGTACGGTTATTGAGTTATTCGAAATCAAAATTTGCGTAGGAATAATAATAAGAAGAAGAAATACGTAGAAGAACAATAGTTGCAGTGCTTTGCACTGCAACCTATGGGCTCCCCTAGGGGAGCCCATAGGTTGCTGTGCTGCAGCACTGCATCCTAACTAGACCGGACAATTCCCCGGGGGAAATTGTGAGAGGATGCAGTGCGCGAAGCAATTCGCTCACGCATGTTCGCTGGCCGTGAATGTGTGACCCGCAATGATGTTTCAATGCAATGATCGTGTGTGTGCTCGAGACAGCAGCCATCATGAAGAAGACCTATTCAAGAGAATGACCAAAGTGACTACAGGCGGAAATTAGCATGTACTGCTATAACCTGGGACAGACATCTGTCCTTACCACAAGGATAATGTTTAATTTGTGCACTGTCCCTTTTAAAAATAAAATAAACTCTAAACTCTAAGAAGAGTGTTTGTAGTTTGTATGTACGAACAGAAGTGTTCCTAATAAAGTGGGCGGCTAAGGTGAGGCTGACACACAAGGGCTGGAGTTTTCTACTGTTTTTTTTATGAAGGACCAGGCCTCGAACAATGACAAATAACTCGACAACGGAAGCAGCTATTCACAAAATTCTTTCACAGTGAGCGCTAGAAGGGTCTCCTGAATAAAATGATGTATTTTTTTGTTTGTATTATTAAAAATGAGGACGCTACAGGGAGTTAAAAACGAGTGACTTTTCAGCAACGTTTATACTGGGAGTCAATGAGGCCGCTCACCTGTGCTCTGCTCACTTTGAGGCTTGTCATTCAAAAACCGTAAATCCTATCGTTTAGGTAGACACATTGTGTGAATCAGGACAAGTTTTCCTACTACTTTTGAGAAAATCATGTCTGTAGAGTGAAATTTGTGGCTGAAAACACGGTTTAAAAATAAAATAAACTCTAAACTCTAAGAAGAGTGTTTGTAGTTTGTATGTACGAACAGAAGTGTTCCTAATAAAGTGGGCGGCTAAGGTGAGGCTGACACACAAGGGCTGGAGATTTCTACTGTTTTTTTTATGAAGGACCAGGCCTCGAACAATGACAAATAACTCGACAACGGAAGCAGCTATTCACAAAATTCTTTCACAGTGAGCGCTAGAAGGGTCTCCTGAATAAAATGATGTATTTTTTTGTTTGTATTGTTAAAAATGAGGACGCTACAGGGAGTTAAAAACGAGTGACTTTTCTATCCCGTTTATAATGCATGTCAATGAGCTAACACACACAAGGTCTTGAATTTTGTGCTGTTTTTTACTACGGACCAGACCTCAAACAATGACAAATAACTCGACAACGAAAGCAGCTATTCACAAAATTCTTTCACAGTGAGCGCTAGAAGGGTCTCCTGAATAAAATGATGTTTTTTTTTGTTTGTATTGTTAAAAATGAGGACGCTACAGGGAGTTAAAAACGAGTGACTTTTCAGCAACGTTTATACTGGGAGTCAATGAGGCCGCTCACCTGTGCTCTCCTCACTTTGAGGCTTGTCATTCAAAAACCGTAAATCCTACCGTTTAGGTAGACACATTGTGTGAATCAGGACAAGTTTTCCTACTACTTTTGAGAAAATCATGTCTGTAGAGTGAAATTTGTGGATGAAAACACAGTTTATGTGAGAAATTTTGAGCTTTTTTTTGAAGCCCCCTACACTCTGAGTTAACGAGGCGCACTGGTGTGTAACGCAATAGACACCCATTCAAAAGCCGGATTTTCTCCCAGAAACCACATGGCGTTTGAACCGGGCCTGATCCGAAAGTGTAAAACCTAGCAGAAAAGTTGAATGCCAGATCCACAGAGGAGAAGTTTTCCTACGTTTTAGAGTTTGAATCATGTCTCTAGGTGAAAGCATGCCAGAGCAGCGGATGTTTGAAAAACGTTGAAAAAGTGCTTTTGTTTCAATTAATTCCATAGAAATGAATGGGGTTTTTTGGGGCGATTTTTTCGCGACTACGTCGCGAAAAAATCGTAAACTGTAGAGAAAAGTAATAGCATAGCGAGTCCGATCGAGCCGCACGTTTTGATGTATTGTTTGTCTGTGTGCGACGTACGGTTATTGAGTTATTCGAAATCAAAATTTGCGTAGGAATAATAAATATAAGAATAAGAAGAAGAAGAAGAAACACGTAGAAGAACAATAGTTGCAGTGCTTTGCACTGCAACCTATGGGCTCCCCTAGGGGAGCCCATAGGTTGCTGTGCTGCAGCACTGCATCCTAAATACGTAGAAGAACAATAGTTGCAGTGCTTTGCACTGCAACCTATGGGCTCCCCTAGGGGAGCCCATAGGTTGCTGTGCTGCAGCACTGCATCCTAATAATAGTTGTTGTTGTTGTTTTTTTCTAGTAGTATTTGTTTTCCTAAAATATTTATTTTTAGTAATTATTGTAGCAACAACAACAACAAAACTATTATTTTAATAACTATTATTATTATTATTATTATTATTATTACTACTATTATTATTCATCCATCCATCCATTATCCTGTGCAGGGTCGCAGGCAAGCTGGAACCTATCCCAGCTGACTATGGGAGAGAAGTGGGGTACACCCTGGACAAGTCACCAGGCCATCACATTATTATTATTATTATTATTATTATTAATGATGAAAAAAGGTATTTCTTGATCCCACTGGAGGAAAAGCCCATCATATTACAACTAAAACACTATCCACTGAAATAATCTACCTCATAGCAATAACAAATGAAGCCCGGCTCATATTTTATTGCTATAAAGGTCACTACAAAGCATAAACATTAATGCTGATCAAGCTTTTTGTTCTATTCTGATGGTGATTCATGACATGAGCATTGAAACCTTTGGATTCCGGCCACATTCAATTGTCTCTCCTGCTAATGAAACATTAGTATTATTCACACAGAGAACAGCAAGGTAAACAGTCATGAATTTCAAGTGCTCTCACTTCTCGATTATTTTATGGAGGCACCACAGATGTTGTGATTATGAACAAACTGCGTGTGGATGCAGAAATGAAACTCCAGTGCAACACATGCTGCTGTTTCAAATCTTAATCACAATTCCATGCTGAGTCGAAGTCGTATCATTACCGTCATCCACCGAGGCATTAGCTAGGCAGGTGAGGTTTCATCCAAATAGCAAGTTAATTTTCAAAATTTGCGAACATTTGTCATTGGATTATATGTCAAACTGCACAGTAATATATTAAAGCTGGCAGCAGAACCTGGAAGAAAGTAAGTAGAGTGAAATTTGTCAGATTCAGAGGTTACGTTTGTGCTTTGTGTCCAAGCAAAACACACCACTGGCACATACATCTTCCAGGGTGACAAGGTTAGTGTGCATTGGGTCAAATTTATGTGGAATTTCTTTGACAGACATGAACGTTCATGTATATAACGGACCACTATCGAACCTTTGAGAGTATGTTTACATCACTTTTCATCTGTAGGAATAAAAATGTATCTGTACAGTGTCATTGATATGAACTGGTTTATATTCTGTTTTTCAGATGGTTCTTTTTTCTCTTTTATCACATTTCTGCCATTTCAATCACAGCAGTCTCCTGACACACAAAATCCAAAATGTGCATAAAAACAACAAATGAACTGAAATTTCTAACTCTAGAAATGACCTGGTCAACGCTGCATACTTGGTTTATTATGAATCACTTTTTTAAATTTATTTGGCAAAAACACAACTTGCAAATGAGGCAGAACTGCAATCCAAGTAAACGCTTAGCTGCCAAGTTATTAGTGATACCAAACAATTAAGTAAAAACAAAAAAACAACAACAAAAAAAAGTTCAATATAAAGCTAATGTAGGTTGATTTAAGTTTGAGTTACAGATTCAGACAGGCTGAGATCTCTCATTTGCCTTCCACATACAAATAAAACATTGGCCTTTAAAATATGTCATAAAATTTAAAGTAGGTTAAAGTAAATTTGGTAAATTAGTTTGTTTTGTAGGTGGCACGGTGGTGTAGCGGTTAGCGCTGTCACCTCAGAGCAAGAAGGTCCGGGTTCGAGCCCCGTGGCCGGCGAGGGCCTTTCTGTGTGGAGTTTGCATGTTCTCCCCCTGTCCGCGTGGGTTTCCTCCGGGTGCTCCGGTTTCCCCCACAGTCCAAAGACATGCAGGTTAGGTTAACTGGTGACTCTAAATTGACCGTAGGTGTGAATGTGAGTGTGAATGGTTGTCTGTGTCTATGTGTCGGCCCTGTGATGACCTGGCGACTTGTCCAGGGTGTACCCCGCCTTTCACCCGTAGTCAGCTGGGATAGGCTCCAGCTTGCCTGCGACCCTGTAGAACAGGATAAAGTGGCTACAGATAATGAGATGAGATGAGTTCATTTTGTAAGTTAGCTAGACATATTAGCTAGTTAGGTATGTTAATTACCTCATTAACTTAGCTAGCTACTTAATATTCTTAAATTATTTTGTTAAATTAACTAGCTAGTTAATTTTTTAAACTTAGCTCATTACTTGAGCTAGCGATTGATGTTTTGTAAATTAATTTGTTCAATTTGGTAGCTAATTAAGATTTATGAATTAATTTGTTAATTAGTTAGCTAGTTACAATTTGTAAATTAGCTTGTTCAATTAGCTAGCTAGTTAAGTTAGCTTAGCTCAGTGTATCAGCTAACTATTGAAGTTTTGTAAATTAATTTATTAAATTAGCTAGCAAGTTAAGATTTTAAATTAGCGCATTGCGTTAGCTAACTTTTGAAGTTTTGTAAATTGATTTGTTAAATTTTCTCACAAGTTTCATAAATTAGCTTGTTAAATTAGCGAGCTAGTTAATTTTTGGAAATTAGCTCATTACATTAGCTAACTATTGAAGTTTTGTAAATTAATTTGTCCAATTTGCTAGATAGTTAAGTTTTGTAAATTAGCCTGTTAAATTAGGTAGCTAGTTACATTTTGGAAATTCTCTTGTTAAATTAGCTTGGGTTAGCAAATGTGTCTTCATATTCATTCCAAACAGGTTAGGAAACATTAGCTAGCCAGCAAGCCAGATTTTAGGATTGTCTGAGTTAGCAAGATATTTTCTTTTTGACTGACTGCCTAGTGAACTCGCTAGTCATGCAGGGTCGGGCATGACGAAATTGTAGTCAGATATTTTCATCTTTTATAAAGTATTTACAATTTACACTTGAATACTTGAATATGTTTAAATACAGATGCTTTCTGACTTTCACTCAAGTAGATTGTTGCCAACAGTTTTACTTTTAAGGCACAATATAAATTAAACTATTATTATTATTATTATTATTATTATTATTATTATTATTATTATTATTATTATTAAGCTTCTGACACATTGATTTTACTGAAGTACAGTTTCTTTGTGCTTTTCTCATCCCTGGGTGTCTCCTAAATGTTCCACTGGCTCTATGATGATTATGTTGCAAACAAATAGCGGAAGTCTGAACACTGCAACCTTCATGGAGGTGGCCATCTTGGACTACCAGTACAACCTTTTAGCCCAATTATGCATTCTTACTCAAGCTTGAAGACAGAAATGTGCTAGAAAACTGAAAGTGATATGGATGGTAATATAATTCTGCTTTGAACTTAAAAATATGTAAATATGTTCGATCTGTCCTGAATACTGAAGACTGTTGATGAATGTTTACAGGGAACTGATGCACCATATGACATACCCAAAACAACATGTTCTCTTTAATCGTGGCCTTTTCTACTCCAGCTGCAACTTCATCTGTGACAGATGCATAAAAAAGTAAATGTTCAACATTTGAATCTTAATTACAGTCACAAAGCAGAAGGGAAAGAACAATAAAGAAGATAAAAACAAACTCAAGTGTCGGCCTTAAGACGTGCGTCTCTTGCAAAACCTACATCACCTGTTACCATGGCAACCTTGGACCTGTCGCTCTGCCTAGCTTCAGGCTGTCAGGGTGTTTGGGGAGGAAAACATCAATTTAGACTGAGAGAAAATGTCTGTCTGTCTATTTTAATCTGTCTGGGTGCCTGGGCTGGATATGTTGTAAAAGAAGCATGTTATATATGAACACTGCTCTATGTATACCACACATTTTCATACACACATGGAAAATCAGAATAAGTGGCAACTCATCCTGGAGTGATATATTTTCCAATAACAGCATACCCAGTGCGGCACGGTGGTGTAGTGGTTAGCGCTGTCGCCTCACAGCAAGAAGGTCTGGGTTCGAGCCCTGTGGCCGGCGAGGGCCTTTCTGTGCGGAGTTTGCATGTTCTCCCCGTGTCCGCGTTGGTTTCCTCCGGGTGCTCCGGTTTCCCCCACAGTCCAAAGACATGCAGGTTAGGTTAACTGGTGACTCTAAATTGACTGTAGGTGTGAATGTGAGTGTGAATGGTTGTCTGTGTCTATGTGTCAGCCCTGTGATGACCTGGCGACTTGTCCAGGGTGTACCCCGCCTTTCGCCCGTAGTCAGCTGGGATAGGCTCCAGCTTGCCTGCGACCCTGTAGAAGGATAAAGCGGCTAGAGATAATGAGATGAGATGAGATGAAAGACATGTCATGATTTTATCTGTTTATTATTGTAGAACAAGTTCCTCTTCTAAGGACTTAAAACTCTAAACAGATGTTTCTTAACCAGTGTCTATTTTTTTTCTTTTGCATGAATGTAAATGTAATAACATAAAAAAAGGAGAAACTAACTCTAAAGCGCAAAGCTCCTCTGTCCTGAAGACTTTAACATGGTGGAACAACTAACTATCTCCAAGTGCTAACACTGGAGACTCCTTCCATATATGTTTAATGAGCATCTAACAGAGACCTTTATCTTTATAATCAATGATTATACATTGCTATTTGTTAACTATTAACTTTTTTTAATGATTTATTATTAGCCTTAGATTATGTCAGTTAATCAACACCTTCAACAGTCTTTTATTATGTAGTGTTAACGGACAATGAAATACACACATTATAATTATTATTATTAATATAAAATGGCTAGAAAATAAACAGAGGTACCCACAAATACCAGTGTTGTAGTCAAGTCACTAAACCTTGAGTCTGAGTCCAGTCTCGAGTCCCCAGTGTTCAAGTCTGAGTCAAATCCAAGTCATTAAAGAAAATTTCAAGTCGAGTCCGAGAACAAGACTCCAACCGCACCATTTGACGGTGGCAGTTGCTGCCTTTATGTGAAACCGTGTCTGCTGCTGTGTTGGACTAACATTCCTACTTGACGGCCCCATTTTAGTTAATAGGCTACAAATAAAAAGCTTTTTCATTGCTCAGCAAGCCCCGCCCACTATCAACAGGGCAAATAACATGAGAGAGGGTTAACACTAGCTAGTTCATCGCTCAGCAAGCCCCACTATCAACAGGGCAATGAACATAGCGTTTCACTTCCTTCTCTGGGTGGAGTCTTGCCAAATGATGATTGAAGTTCGAGGTTGTCCCCGTCGTCTCCTCGATAGTTCTTCTACATATGGAACACACAGCAGTGCATGGCTTTTTTCCACTGCACGAGAAGTCTGTATAAGCAAAGCAGACAATCCTAGGGGCTTCTCTCCAGGCATTTTAGCACCGTTAACGTTAGTTTGTTCCTGAACATGACATATGAACAGGTGGATGTGCATTCTCTTGCATGAAATTAGTATAAAAATTAATGTAGATATAATTATCTTATGCCAAATTATTATGGCATGTTGCAAAAAAATAAAGAAAAAAATGAGTCCTCATCTCCAATTTACAAGTCCAAATGCAGTTAATGTACGAGTCTGAGTTCAAGTCCAAGTCAAGTCACGAGTTCTTAAAATTAGGGCATGAGTCGGACTCGAGTACTACAAGCCTGACTAATACCCACTAATGTTTTTTTCTGCATTTAGCAGTTGGTGTTAATTCCAAACCCTGAGTACAGCACTGAACAACAGCAGCACTAACAAGACAAAAAACAAACTACACTACCCTGTAAGGTATAATAAGTGCCATGTCGCTGGCACTTAAACATTATGTAAAATGAAAATGCCTGGTATATTAATCCTACTATGAAACTAATTGAATCGTATGCTGTATATTGATTTTGTGTTGAAAAAAGACAGAAATTCTGTGGTGCACCTGTCAAGCAAAATAGAATAAATCTCCCGAAAACATGCTGCTTATATCCTAAGTGGCGCTTATTTCAAATCTAATGATGCCTGTGTTTTCTGTGTATTTATTGCACCTTGTGTATTTTTCTATTATCAGGCACTGTTAGTTTTTTCCTGCACTGCCCCACTTTTTTTCCTACATATATTCCTGTGTTGGCCTCATCTATTACACCGTCCTGGAGGAACAATATTTCATCACTCCCTGTACATGTATATGTATGAGATGACAATAATATCCACCTGACGTGAAAGCATAAAGCCACCATAGACTCCTCTCACCACATACCACAATACACCTGTCAGGAGTCCATCATCTGAATGCATTTTTCGGATTAATATAAAATATTTATAAATGGAAGGCCTGAAATAAAACCAGACTTTTTTTTCGCTCTTATTAAGCTATCAATCGATTTGAGGTTTCACTCTTTGAGCTTTCTTGAGGCACGTCAGTCCTTTTCCTGAGACCAATACTAGTGTTTATATTACATTATAAAGAGCTGGATTTATCACTGTCAATCCATTTGTTCTTTTTTTTTAGAGAGAGAAAGTATTAAAACTGCACTACACAGAATTGAACTTTTCTCTTTATAGTCCTTAGAGGCACACATCTAGAAATGTTCATATCCTGTCATTGGTCTCTGTATCCAGGTAACCATTTAAATAATACTACTACTACTACTACTACTACTACTACTACTACTACTACTAATAATAATAATAATAATAATAATTTAGTTCAATGTTCCTTCAATGGTACAAAAACATTTTTTCCAACCAAACAGAATTCACACTGTCTTTTGGAACAAATTCTGAACTAGCCAATGAATAGAGTTGGTTCTTTGTGAATGTTGAATACCAAATAATCAGTTAGCTCATATCCTGCATATCCTTTATGTACTTGAAAGGAGAAGCTGTTAAAGAAGTACCAGGGAACCTTTCCTTTTTGTCCATTTATTGGCTGGTGGTAAATCAAGAACCCTGATATACATAGCCTTTATTGACCTCAAGGCTGCATACGATTGGATGCGACGCCTTATTCCAATGCCTGGACATCCGACTCAAGTGTCCACACCTGACTGCTATACTATGTGCTCTATACACTGGAACAAAAGCATGTGTTAGAGGGTCAACCAGTTTCTTCGAAACCGTAGTAGGATGCCGTCAAGGTGCCTTGCAGTCACCCTCTCTCTTTAACGTCTATATGGACTTTGTTGTCAGAGTGGTTCGAGGCGAAATATCCAAAAGGCTACCTGAGTCTGGATTTAAACTAAAATATTGCATTCCTAATGAAGTGTCTCCTAGAGAGCTGCATGCTAAAACATCATCACCATCCAGTCAAAGTTGTGCCACTGAACTCCTTTATGCTGATGACTAAGTTGTATTTGCCAACTCAGCAGAAGAACTTCAGTCTATACTTACCATCTTTGACAACACATTTAAATGGTTTGGAATGTAAATGTCGTATGACAAGACAGAAACAATGGTGTTCAATGCTGATGAAGAGCTAATGAACCAGGAAAGTTTGATCTCTCTTGGAGAAAGTAAGATGAAGAACATCAGGAGTTTCAAATACTTGGGATACACCATCAGCAACTCTGAAGACATCTCATCATGTATTCATGCTAGAATAGGTGCAGCGTTTGAGAAGTGGAATGAGTTAAAACATGTCCTGATGGATAAGCGAATCCAACTGTCAACTAAGGTGAAATTTCTAACCATGTGTGTACGATCCCGCCTTCTCTATAGTGTCCAAGCTTGGGAGCTCACAGAATATGAACTCAACAAGGTGGCAGTCATCTGGCACGGTTTCTATGGAAAAGGGTGAGGGGTGGCTATGAATGTAATAATGTGCCGAGTTGGAACGAACGAAGGCAAAACGTTAACTCAGAAACTCAGGCTGAGAAAGAACTTGACTGGAGCTATAAGATCTCCAATGAACAGCTTCGTGAGATAACTAACACTCTCCCTATACTTGACTTCTGCTACCTCCAGCATCAAAACTATTTGGGTCATGTGTGCAGAATGGACAATAATGAGCTCCAGAAACAAGTACTATTCGACCAGCGAATTCCAGGAAGGCTTTGGAAAGGCTGCTTGATGTCGATGCGTTGCAGGCTAGGAGAACGATGATGAGGAGAACAGACTACATGCAACGGCTAGAGCAGAGGTTTAAGCAGGAGTGCCCCAAGGCCAATCCTGAGCCATGTGGGAAAAGATGATGAGGTGGAAGAAGGGGGAGGGGTGAGCTCATGAGTGACTCATTATCATTTAAAGGAACAGGTCGTTCCTCAAATCAGCTGTTTTGAACAGGGCTGTTTAGACAGGTTGAGAAGGGAGCTGTGGTGCTTTATCCTTGTGGTATTTTGACCAAAACATGTTACAGACATTTCATTAAGCCCTCAGGGAACTGTTTCAACTTGTGGAAAAGGAGTAATATATGTCACCTTTAAAGTGAGTGAGATAGACCTTGCTGCACAACCGTTGTATCAATCCACTGGACTCCACTCCCTGGTTCTGCAGCAAGTGGCTGGTGATCCCATGAGAGAGCATCAATACTGACAGAGAGCTGACCATGGATTTGACCATGAAGAGACAGAAAACAATGGAAACTTTGTGTGCCTTTTGTGTTTTGTTTTTAATTTGCTGAACAAAGGTGTTGCCAGGGTATCACACTGACCAGCTGTTAATGATCTCAACCACAAATAAGATGTCAGTGGGAGTGGATACAGGCTGCCCAAGGGGCAAGAGGGTGAAAAAATACAAAGGGGCAACAGCACATTTGATCTCATTTTCTCTCATGTAGGAGAGTCTATGGGGCACTCCATACTGTTTTCTTTACTGGAAGGGCATCCATTAGGGCGCCTCATCATGTTTCCTGGTGCACAGCAGGACCCTGCAGGGCACATCACTTTTCCACTGGAAGGCACCCTAGAGGGCACGTCATTGTGTGTTCTCATAAGTTGTAGCACCCTAACAGGCAATTCATCATATTTTCTTGCACTCAGAAGCACTCTAGAAGGCATTTCATCACACTTTTTTCCATTTGAAGAGCAGCCATTAGTGAACTTCATTACCATTTCTCCATTGTAATGGCACCCTAGAGGGCACTTTTTGACTTAGTAGTATCTCAAGACTTCTAACTTTCTAAATTGAAGGAGACAGTGCATGGACGTTGGTGCATGGAAGCACAAATAGGCAACCAGATTGCATCACTTCTTGCTAAGCCTGGTGAGAAGCTCGGGAGCTGTAAACGAGGCAGCTCTGTACTCGTTCGACACGAGCTGACATTTTCGGACAGTGAGAGAAAGACAAAGACAAACAGAGAGCTTGGAGACAGCCAGAAGTCTTGAGAAGAATCCTGGGTGTGTAGAGGCATGCTTGCATATTTGTAACAGAACAAACATGGGGCAATATTACCCAGGATGTGATGGGTTGAATATTTCATCATGCCTCCAGACTCCATGGTGGTTATTTTATTCTGTCCATTTCTTTGTGTTATCAGGCTATCCATATTAATTTTCCACACCTGGGTGTCACTCATTAAAGGGTTGGCCATATGTCTTACAGTAAAAGGTGTGTGTGTGTGCATGCGCGCGCATGAGTTTTGAGGAGACAGATTGTTTGGAAACCTTGAGTCATGCACTTTTGACCCAGTTTTCACAGCAGCAATATGGCCACTCTGGGAACGGCATTTGTCTTGCCCTTATGCAGCTGTTGAATACAAGCTCCAGATGTTGCATGGACACACACACACACACACACACACACACACACACACACACACACACACACACACACACACACACACACACACTCTCACAGAACTAAATGAGAGACCATTGTGTCTGTACTAAAAGAACTAAATGATGCTCCAGTGATTTGGTTACAGCATCACCTCATACAGTTTGGCGCAAAGCCAGTAAACATCTTAGCTCAATAAAACGGCCCACTATTAAAACCTATCAGAACAAAGCTGGCGATTAATATCGATTCAGTGCAGTGAAATGTCTCAGGCACCTGTTGATTTGTTTCGGAGAGATATCATGACTTCTCATCATTTTCACCGACACACTTACAGAGATGGAGGGCTGAGGAGGAAAAGGAGAGAACAATAACCAGGCACATTTCAAACCTCAACTAAGCCATGTCTTTTCATGACTTGTATTGGCTTACAATTGAAATTGGTGCCTCCTGATATTACAGATATGTTGATGTAACCATCCTTTCATCTTAACAGATGTGCATGTTGGTCATTTTGATGGCATTTAGATAGCAAATTTTCCACAGATGAAAAATTGAAAGCAGAAAGAATTCCCATGCCACTTATTATGCTGCGCATCATTCCTTGGAAGTCAGAAATCAGAGCTGGGAATGACATCACACCTGAGTTGACTGTGTTCCAATACAAGAAGTCAGAAAACCAAAATGGACACCATTTTTAGCCATTGCACTGTAAAAAAAAAAAAAAACTGTTGTTTTAACTTAAAATTAGGCGGCACAGTGGTGTAGTGGTTAGCGCTGTCGCCTCACAGCAAGAAGGTCCTGGGTTCGAGCCCCGGGGCCGGCGAGGGCCTTTCTGTGCGGAGTTTGCATGTTCTCCCCGTGTCCGCGTGGGTTTCCTCCGGGTGCTCCGGTTTCCCCCACAGTCCAAAGACATGCAGGTTAGGTTAACTGGTGACTCTAAATTGACCGCAGGTGTGAATGTGAGTGTGAATGGTTGTCTGTGTCTATGTGTCAGCCCTGTGATGACCTGGCGACTTGTCCAGGGTGTACCCCGCCTTTCGCCCATAGTCAGCTGGGATAGGCTCCAGCTTGCCTGCGACCCTGTAGAAGGATAAAGCGGCTAGAGATAATGAGATGAGATGAGAACTTAAAATTAGTGCAAGGGCTGCCTTAAAATTTTGAGTTCATTGAAATTCACATAGTAAGTTAAATTGTTGTGAACTTATATTAATTTCAGTGAACTCAAAATTTTAAGGCAGCCCTTGCACTAACTTTTTTTTAAGTTAAAACAACAAATCATTTTTTACAGGTTGCAAAACCAGTTGATAACAACACATTACAGTACATGGTATTTGGCGCATACAAACAATGTCCACATCTACATCAGGGGGCAGAGCCTTTTCTTACAAAGCCCCACAGTTATGGAACAGCCTTCCAAGTAGTGTTCGGGACTCAGACACAGTCTCAGTGTTTCAGTCTAGGCTGAAAAGTATCTTGTAATTTCCAACTGGGAATTCAGAATTTCCAACTTCCCAGTTCATATGGAATGCACTATACCAGTATATTAGAGACACAACTTAAAAAAAGGAGAAAAATCTTATAAAAATCTTAAAGTACAAATATCTTGAATATAGGAAAATTAACTAACTGACTGACTAATATTTCTGTTTATTAGATTGTTTTTAAATAAATAGATTATTCAACTTATTTCTAGATATTTGTACTCATTTCAAGCTTGACATTCACATTCTATTAGCCAATCATTTTGCCCATTTCAAACATAAAAATTATCTACCAATAGAACAAGACAACTTTAAGCAAAGAATGACAAAATATGTCTAGAAATAGTCTCCCATATTGTGTCATACAATAATTTTACAATAAGAAACAGTAGCTAACTTCCTTTTTTGAAGACATATTCACATACTAAGATATTATTGTGCGGTGGCACGGTGGTGTAGTGGTTAGCGCTATCGCCTCACAGCAAGAAGGTCCGGGTTCGAGCCCTGTGGCCGGCGAGGGCCTTTCTGTGTGGAGTTTGCATGTTCTGTCCATGTGGGTTTCCTCCGGGTGCTCCGGTTTCCCCCACAGTCCAAAGACATGCAAGTTAGGTTAACTGGCGACTCTAAATTGACCGTCGGTGTGAGTGTGAATGGTTGTCTGTGTCTATGTGTCAGCCCTGTGATGACCTGGTGACTTGTCCAGGGTGTACCCCGCCTTTCGCCCGTAGTCAGCTGGGATAGGCTCCAGCTTGCCTGCGACCCTGTAGAACAGGATAAAGTGGCTAGAGATGATGATGATGAGATATTATTGTTTTTGCAATGAATGAAAGGGACAAACATTCAGTTACTTCAACTCATGAAAAGCAATAACTTAGCATAAGGCTCAGAAAAGAATGCTAGCTGAGCGAATTATTACTGTATGCAACATCGGCTTGATACGGTCATTTTTAAATTTAGTAATTTTCCTAAAATTGACCTCATCTCATCTCATCTCATCTCATCTCATCTCATCTCATCTCATCTCATCTCATCTCATCTCATCTCATCTCATTATCTCTAGCCACTTCATCCTGTTCTACAGGGTTGCAGGCAAGCTGGAGCCTATCCCAGCTGACTACGGGCGAAAGGCGGGGTACACTCTGGACAAGTCGCCAGGTCATCACAGGGCTGACACATATCAGACAACCACTCACACTCACGGTCAATTTAGAGTCACCAGCTAACCTAACCTGCATGTCTTTGGACTGTGGGGGAAACCGGAGCACCTGGAGGAAACCCACACAGACACGGGGAGAACATGCAAACTCCGCACAGAAAGGCCTTCGCCAGCCATGGGGCTCGAACCTGGACCTTCTTGCTGTGAGGTGACAGCGCTAACCACTACACCACTGTGCTGCCCCTAAAATTAACCTAGCAAGAAAAATTTAAAGAGCCTATCTTTCATTGAACAGTTTTTTAAAAATATACAGTAGGACAACTGTTTGAAAGTGTTAGTATTATATTCTGCATGCAACATATCATGCTAAATCAAGCTAGCTTCATTAGATAAACCATCATTACACTACAACAGAGCACTTTTGATAAAGTGTTGGCTTTTATATTCCAAGCTGTCAAGATAATTTGTGTAAAATGGTGAATTCTACCAAGAAAGCTAGCTAAGAAATTAACATTACACACCAAAATTAGTGGTGATGTGTAACTACCTGCTTGCTTGTCAAAATGCAGGACTTGTTCCATCCATCCATCCATCCATCCATCCATCCATCTATTATCTGTAGCCGCTTATCCTGTCCTACAGGATCGTAGGCAAGCTGGAGCCTATCCCAGCTGACTATGGGTGAGCGGCGGGGTACACCCTGGATAAGTCACCAGATCATTGCAGGGCTTGCAGGACTTGTTGTCATCCTTAATTATTTTGTTAGTAGATTATTTCTGCCACTTACCTCAGTTCTACTTCATCATTTCCCCTTCTTGTTTTTTATTTCTTTTCTTACTTCCAGAACTTACTTCTAGGTAAGTTCTGTTCATTTTTGAAAAGCGCAAGAATTCAAAATAAATTTACACAAACTCCATGTGTCTTTAAGGGGTTCCTGGTATAACATTGTACAGTAATCACCTGAGGTTCTATAACACCTCTAGACTTTCTGAGGTGGCCTTAAGTTGTAGCATGAAGTTGACAATTGGATCCCAAATCCAGTCCCAATCTTTGTTGCTGATGTTGGAGAAATACAAACAGGAATGCTCGTAGAAGACAAACTTCCCTCACTAAACTTCACACAACTGACAGGCGGTTTGTGTGAAGAAACTTTGTCAGTTCAGCAAACATATCTGTCACTCTTTTAGTCTTTTATGCTGGGATCAGACTACACAAATTCAGCTCAATTTTGACTGAATATGAACTTTGGGAATGTTCTTGTAGTGTAACAATTGAAGAACAGCAATATTTTCATCTAGTTTGACAACTCCTACAATGTGTTACTTGACATTCCTTCTGTAGCCATGATTGACAATTTCTTGAACCCCCTCCTTCATGGAAAACAAGGATGCGAACAATGATTGGTCAGGGTCAAACTTGTAGTGGCGCCAGTCTCCCGACCAAGAATTTATGGCACTGTGACCAGCATGAAAGATAAAAATATCATGTAGACTGAGCCTGGCATGAGCTGTTCCTCATAAAAACATGATTTCATATAGTAACAACATTCTCCAATTAACCTCATTTGCTCATGTGTGGAACGGTAGTGAAGTAGTAATGTTGCTGCTTCAGAACACTAGTGACCTGGGTTTGACCTTGAGCTCTGGTCCAGAGTAGAGCATTCAATTTTATCCAGGGCTTTGAAAAGAAATAATCAAATCATGTTGTGTTTTCGAAAACAACCTGTCTTAATGCAACTCAGTTCATGTACTTGAAACTGGTGGACACATTTGAATGAAGTAAACTCAGTGAGCTTTTTTTTTCAGTGCAGGTAGGTTGGAGCTGCTGAGTAAATTAACTATGTCAGCCAGATAACTTAGCTACCCACAGTGGGTTGGGAAACAGTGCTACTATGTTTGTCCTTTTCTTAGAAACTCTGGGATTTTCTTGTCTTCTGTAAAATGGTCTTGATTGATACATTTGGGTCAGGGATTGTAAAAAATTCTGGCATATGTTCAATAAATTATCTGCTCAGATGCAAAAAAAAGGAAAAAAAAGAAAAAAAGTACAACACAGGCAGCAGCATTTCCTTTAATTAGTCAGTTATTTGTCTTTATTTATTTCAAGAATAAAAGGACCTGTTGTCCAGAGTGTAAATTAATAAAGCTAATCCTGTATAAGTGATAAATAATACAGTATTTCTTTGCTGTGTTATGTTACTCAGTTAAAAGGAGACTATCCATTCATCTAAACATGGTGCATGCACACACACACACACACACACACACACACACAGAGTTTGATTCCACCACTTCTGGCTGGCTCACCTGGGTTTGAGCTTAATACCCTGCACCTTAAACCATTGGTTGCCCTTTAACACAGCTGACACAGCCAAACGTGTGTGTGTGTGTGTGTGTGTGTATGCCCATGGGGAACACAGAATAAGGCCAAGAGTACCTTTAAACATCTAAGAATCACAAATCAAACCCTATGTTGCCAATAAGCTTTGACACATGCACGCACGCACGCACACACACACACACACACACACACAGTGTAAATACTGTAGAATAAATCACACCACCACTGAGTTTGATAAACCTTTTACTTCTCTTTGTCATTTCAGCATTGTGTTATTTCCATATTTTTTGCTTCATTTTTATCTCTTCTATCCTTGACATGCTTTTTGCATATTTCTCTCTTTCTCTCTCTTTATTGCTGCCTTTTTCTTTCTTAGAGAGGCCTGGAGAGACTACCAGGTACTAAATCGAGGTCACAGAATCATAAAGCAGACACACGTTTTCCTCTTTCCTGCTTTCATTTTGCAATTTTGGGGCCTTGAATTAATAAAAAGAGTTCACAAGGAGTCTTTATGGATAATAAATTCTTTATCCAGCCTTTTTTTTTTCATATATGGTTGAGTTAAAGAAGTGTATTGAAGTACACTGGAATTGCCTTCATGTCATTATTATAGGAGCACAAGTATATAATAGTTATTTCAACCTTTACTTGTTGCCTTACAACTGATTTACTGGGATCATCCAGACTTCACCAGAGCACTTAATGCCTGCTTGAGCAATGCAAATATGTCCCAACTCAGAGGAAAATGTCCTTGCTTAAATGATTTCCTTTGATATCTGAAGTAGACTCAACAACGAAATCATAAAAGTTTCACTTGAGTATTTTTTCCCAAACTTCCAACTACTGTACTTAGCAGCAATGCCTGAGCCAGTGGTGACAGATGAGCATCCCCTCGTATCTTCAGTTTTAAGCATTTCATAGGAAACAGCATGATGATAATTTGCAAATTTTGTGAGCCAGACCTGTAGGGATATTAGCATTTCACTTGCAGAAACACATACAAGTAAACCATTAGCTACCAAAGTGAGCTAGACTAGCTAGCTAGATCTTTTAATGTTTTAAAGCATGAAAATTCTGTACATGTCAATGTTCAGTAGCAATTGCCGTTTGTGTTAATTATATCTAATAAGTGCTGCTACAACCTATAGGTAATGCTCAGGGGATTGTATAAGAAACATCTTTGCGAGACAGATATCAAACTGTGTACTGAGAAACATGCATGAAGTAGAAGGGCACTCGGTAGAGTGTATACCTCCACCAAGCCATATATTATCAACATCGAAATCAAATCACTTGAACTTACACTGAAAAAAATGACTTTTGGGGGTAGTAAAATATATAAACTCAGGTGTGGTTATTTCTACACAGAAATATCATAATTCTGTGAAAACTGCCGTTTACTTAATTATAATAAACAACATATAGACATTTTACTTGTGTCATCAAAATATTGTGTTTAATGAGTAAGTTCTACTATATAAATACCCGTAGGTTTTAAGGGTTATATGGTCGTTACATACAAACACAGAAAAACTAAGTAAAACTTAGTACTTTTTAAATTCAGAGCATGCGCGCTCAACGAGGAGACGGTTGGAATCAGAAGAACTCTACAACCAGAAGAGAACAGCCATTCAGCCTATATGAGAAGCAGCACTTGAGCAGTGCTTGTGTCTGTAAAGAAATTGCGGTAAGTAACCTACTTTGTGAACTTTTTTGCACCATGTGCGACAACTCATTGAAGAGGAGGGCATTTTGATTACAATGTGTATGATATGGGTAAAGTTAATGTAGGCTAATCGTCGCAATAATAGTCGCGGACCACGACTCGTGGTTAAGGATTATCTAGCAATTTGGAACACAAAAGGACCAAGCTTTCTTGCCAGGTGACGAGATGAATGACAAATATGTAGTCAAAACGGAAGCATTTAATGGTTTATCTCGACACCGATTACAGCTATTTTCGTCGATTTTGAGCATGTATAAGGACGTAGAACACTGACTGGACACGTTTCATTCTCATCAAGCAGGAGAACAGTCGTCACATAGCATGCTAGAGGATACATGCATCATGGCAGACTAGGTTTAGCGCGGCAAAGTTCTACGGCTTATGAATGCAAAGGGATGCAAACGGCGCGCCTTTTGGCGGATGCTGCCTTTTTCATGGCTGATATCGTGCAGATCCGTTTTTTTTTTTTTTGGGGGGGGGGGCGTTGGAGTGTCTGAATAATTTCATCAAAGTAAATTCTGTATTAAAATTACTAAATGAGCAAATGGCGTTACAGTCCATGAAACATAGGAAGTATGAGAAGAAAACAGTAAATTTATTTAGTAATTTTAATACAGAATTTACTTTGATGAAATTATTCAGACACTCCAACGCCCCCCCCCCCCCCCCCAAAAAAAAAAAAAACCGGATCTGCACGATATCAGCTGTGAAAAACGCAGCATCCGCCAAGAGGCGCGCCGTTTGCATCCCTTAAACTCATAGGTTAACCGACTTTAACCGGCTAATGAGGCTCGGTGGTCGGTCAAGATTTTTTTTAGTTTTCGCCATCCCTACTTGTGCCTGTGTAAAATTCTCTCTGATTTTAATCATTTTTTTTTCTCACAGCTTGGTCGTACGCCATTGAAAACTTTGCTAGCAGCCAAAATTCAAATAAGTTTCAACCAATATGAACATATACTGTAGCTACACCAGGCTAATGGCGTATGATAAAGGGAACACCACTGTGTGGTGTTCCTTTTGCTCTTAATGCACTGTGTGATACATTATTTGATGGTGATGATGAGCCTTTATTTGTCAATTTCTTCACATGTACAAGACATACAAAGGAATCGAAATTGGACCTGTCGACCAATCCGTGCATTACATAGATACATGGATGGATTTATGCTAATTACATTGCATTATCCTCTGCTGTACTGTATTAACAGTCAGCGCCTGCAAACATCGGTTTGCCTCATTGTTGTTTCTGTGTGTTTTCACTGCAACACTTGGGAGACACCCATTCAAAAGTCCAAATACAGTCCAACTGTGCCATGTCATATCATGTGCAGAACATTGTTTTTCGGTTGTCTATGCAATGTAGACCTAATTGTGGCTATGATTCTTGCTAATGTGTTTTTCTATGTCTGTTTTCATTTACAGAGTGGCTTCACTACTAGGACAGAAAGAAAAACTGAGACCAGAGGAGAGTTGGGGTGTAGGACAGGTTTGCAGATTTTATCGTTAGTGAGGGACAGTGGGTATTTAGACATGAGTAATGAGATGGTCGTGCAAATCTTGCACTTTCAGTGCAGTTAAACGTGTAGAGCTTTTAAGACACTACAGACTGAAGCATTTTCATACTGGTCAAGGCCGCTCACTACCTTGCTTACACACAAATTGCCCTTGTCTATTTAAAAATTGGGGGGCACTCCATGCACATTTATCTAGAGATCGTTCAGAGGGTGAACGGTTAGGGCAGTTTGTCACATTTTCATGCCTTGTGTGTAATTTAGGTAGGTTTCATACTGAGAGGCAATATTTCGAGCACCTTGGTACTCACCTTAAAAAGTTTGAAACTGTTACTTGTGTTTTCAAAGATTGTGATTATCGTACAAACATATATTCAACATTCACATCACACAAAAGTAGGAAGCATACTCCTCACTGCCTTGACAACTTTAAACATACTGTATTGCAAACAGATTCAAATCAGGCAACCATGGAAGACTGTTTGTTGGTTGATGAAAGTGAAGTTGTTTCTTCTGCTGAACCACTCGTTGAAGAAGATGAAGATGTACTTACAGACATTGTTGATGAGCTTGGCTCTTTATTACTTAAATTAGAGTGCATCTTCAATGTACCTACTAGATGTATAGATGAAATTGTAGAGGAACTTCAGTTTTTTACATGTTCAGCATCGGCACCTGTTATCAAAAACATTGTGCAAAACACATTACAAAACAACAACTGCAGTCTTGAGGAATCGGTAGTCACAGACTTGGTGAAGAACATTTGTAAGTTGAATCCTCTGAGTGTAGCCTTCAGTGAAGACGGTCCTCTTGGAACAGCATACAAGTGAAGTAGTTATTTAAAAGAATGTTTCTGTATAGTAGAACCAATTGAATATGTGCTTGATGCAAAACAGAGAAGGTCATTCCAGTATGTGCCAATTTTGCAATCCTTGTCACAAATCCTAAGCAACCGTACCATTCAGGAGAAGGTTTTGACAAATGTAAGACAGCGGGGTTCTTCCTGTCAGTATAGCACTTTTCACGATGGTTCCAACTTCAAGGAAAATCCATTTTGGTCTGTAGAGGAATTAAGGCTTTCTCTTCTTCTATATTGTGACGATTTTGAAATATGTAATCCGTTAGGAACGTCTCGGAAGAAGCACAAGGTAACAGGTGTGTACTGGGTTTTGGGTGATATTCCATCTGAATTTAGGTCTACTTTATCATCAATAAACCTAGCTGTGTTGTGCAAGGCAGATGATGTTAAGAACTTTGGTTATAGTCGGGTGCTAGAGCCATTGTTAAGTGATTTGAAAAGCTTTGAAGAAAATGGTCTTTATCTGCCCTGTTTGGGGAAAATCATAAAGGGCACGGTATTTTCTGTGATTGCTGACAACCTTGGCACTCATGCATTAGGGGGGTTTGTTGAAAATTTTAGTGGGTCACATGTATGCAGATTTTGCTTTGGGGAGCGTTCCCAGTTTCAGGAGCTTGAAGTCAGATCAGGGGCATTCCTTGTTAGAACCAAACAGCAACACAAACTGGATGTAGAAGCAGCTTTGGTTAGCAACAGCCATAGTCGTGGAGTTAAGAGGCAATGTCCAGTTACTGAAAAGTTACATAACTTTCATGTCACAACAGGCTACCCTCCTGATGTATTGCATGATTTACTAGAGAGTATTGCACCAGTGGAGTTGGCACTGTGTTTAGATAATTTGATAAAGAAGAAATACTTCTCCTTTGAAGAACTTAACAGAATCATCAGGCAGTTTCCATATAAGTGGAAAGATAGGACAAATTGTCCCCAGGGTATTCCACCAACTTTTGTGGTAATGCAACAGAGAATTGGTGCTTGCTAAGACTGCTCCCATTTATGATTGGCTCCAAAGTACTGGAGAGGGATCAGGCATGGCAATTGTTAATGACACTTAAAGATGTAGTTGAGCTTGTTATGTCACGCACCCATACAGACACAAGCATTGGTTTCCTCGATAGCTTAATTGCTGAGCATAGACACAGATTTAAAAGTGTTTTTCCACAAGAGAAATTGATTCCAAAACACCATTTTTTGGAACATTACCCTCACCTCATTAAAGAATTTGGCCCACTTGTTTCCTTGTGGTCAATGAGGTTTGAGGCGAAACACCGTTTTTTTAAAAAAGATTGTGAGACAGACTAGTTGTTTCCGAAACATTGTGAAGTCTATGGCAACAAAACACCAGTCCATGGTTGCCTATCACCTCCATTGTTCACAGGTCAGAAAACCTGCTGTTTGTGTCTCAAAGATGACGAGAGTTTCGTTAGAGGTTGTTAATGGGAGGCTGCAAGAGTTTGTGTCATGGAGTTTTCCTGGAGAGAGAAGTGTTCATCTGACAAAGCAGGCAGACTTTCGGGGTACTTCATACAATGTTGGTATGATGTTGATTTGTGGCTCTAGTGATGGGTGCCCTGACTTTGCTGAAATACTACAGCTTGTCATTATTCGTGATAGTTTAGTGTTTGTTGTGAAATTACAAAGTGCATGGTATTGTGAGCATTTCAAATGTTATATGTTGGAGCCCACAAGCATAGTTAAAGTAGTTGAGCAGTCCCAACTCCCTGACACATACCCACTGGCTGCCTATTCTGTGAGGGGTGTTCGAATGATCTCTCTGAAACACCACATCTGCTTGTCAGACTAGGTAAATACCACTTGCAAGTCACCATTTAAAGTGTGCTGATTTCAGAGGAGGGTGTTGAAGATTTTATGTATACAGGGTGTCCCGAAAAATGTACAGTATACACACTTTCAATCATTGTAAAGTAGGTGTTCATTAATATTCATGTAATTTTCTAAGGGCAATAGCACATCATTTTATTGTTTTGTCTCCATCTGTTCTCAAACTGACATCTACTCTGATCCAGGCACTGCGGACAATGCGAATCACACACAATTCTCTTGGTATTTTCGTGCATTCACATGGGGGGGCATGGCTGAGTGTGTAGAAGAGGAGCATGGGCTGAGTGTAGGTGAGAGCAAAGGCTGTGAGTGTATGTGGGTGGGGCATGAGTGTGGGGGGGAAATCATGGGTTGTGAGTTTGTATTGGGGGGAGGGGGGGTTCGTCCAGGTGCCGCCATCTTGGTGAGGTGGTGAGTGCTGTCTTAGAACTTTCGCCTCTGTCCCCAACTGCGACCACGGCTGACCACTTCAGAGCATCCTTGTTATGATGACTGGTAAGGAAGGATAGGATGTGTTATGGAGACTTATGTAAGCTTATTGGGATTGGGAAGGTGTAAGAATATCAATAGAGGTGTTAAAAGAGGAATGATGTAATACTTAGCTTTTTATTGCTGACGTGAATTCCATCCTCTTTCCAGTGTTGATGCTACTGCTCTAGATCTGGAGCCAAAAGTGAATGGGGATGTGTGCCTACAGTGATGTCAGTGTAATATTTGAGGGGGATAGTGCAAGAGTGAGGCAAGGGGTGGGGGTGTATGGCTGTGCTGTAGGAGTCTATGTGTGCCATATTCAAGTACTGTGTGTGTGTGGGGGGGGATGCTGTGTGAGAGATGAGCAGCTATGAGGTGGGTAGGGGCACATAAGAGTTGGGGGGGGGGGGGTGTCAGTCTCGAGTGTGTGGTGAGCAATAATGAAGTGTCCTATGCAGCAAGTGTCAGTGACTGTATGTGGATGGGGGTGTATGTGTTTGTGGGTGGTGTACAGGATGTGTACGTGTGGTGTAGTGTAGTGTCTTAGTGTGTCAGGGAAGTGATGTCTGTAAATTCTATTGCACTTTGGCAATTATACGAATTTTAATATACACCTACTTCACAATGATTCAACGTGTGTATACATTTTTTCGGGACACCCTGTATGTATGTACTGTATATATATAACAATGCTGCTTGGTCTGTGTGAAACACTGATATATAAAGCACCTATGTATGAATCATAGGATCTTGTAATGACAGCCTTTTCTTTTATTTCTTTTTCAGTTGTTCTTGCTCAAGGGCTGAAGATGGCTGCCCCCATTAGTCTCCGTGTCATAGTTGAGGAGACAAGAGTTCACAAACTTACCCTTCCAAATGGAATGCCTGGCACCATCGATGAACTGTTGGCAGTTGCACAACATGATTTTAAACTGCAAGGGAGTTTTGCTGTTATGTACATGGACCACGATTTCAATGACCAGTTTTTCACTTTGACTTCTACTGACATGATTCGTGATATGGACACTATCAAGCTAGTTAAATTAGAGCCTACTGTTGTTCTTACCCTGAGTCCCATCTCACCTGAGCTCACTGCCTCCACTCCAGCACTTGATTCTTCGCTGGACGACAGTGCGTCTGTTAGCTCAGCGGACACCATCATTTTACCGGTTTCATCAGAACATCGCTCTGCTCCTTGGCCAGTCCCGTTCCCAATTCCCACCTTTTCTTTTGATGTTGAAATGCTCCTTCAACAGGGAAACAAGGTGTTTGAAACTGATGGAACACTGATGCAGAATCCTAGTGTCGTATCAAATGTTCTTCAGAAACTCGCAGAGACTATCTTCAACTACACTGCCTATCCATCAGGGTTGCAAATTGTGGCAGTTGTGGAGGCTCTTCTCACCAAACACCCCTGTTTGAGGGAACCGGGGACGTCCTTTTCAGGCACGTACGGCTGGCAACAGCGATTAAAGTACAAGATGGCCAACCATCGGTCGAAACTGAGGAAGCGGGATGTGCCATGCCCAGAGCTTGAAATCAACTCATTGAAAAGAAAGGCACCGGGCAAGAGAAGTCCCGCAGAAAACTGCAAGCGACCGAGAAGGGCAGAGATCAACTTTATGCCTCCACTTCCTAATGGAGAAAACGTCGAAAGCCTTGAGATGGAGAGACAGGAGCTGCTAAATGAGGTGAAGAAGATGAACAACAGCCGGCTCATCGGTGAGAAGATGGCAAAAACTTTCTCCTACCGCAGGCTGGAGGTGGTCAGTGGGAGCCCAGCAGCTGATGTCTTCAAAGAAAGATGGCCAGCTCTATTTTGTGAAGCTGAGGTAGGAAAATGTGTAGATGTGTCAAAACTATTTGCATTACCGGGTAGTAACATTTGATTTTACTGTGTAATGCCAAGTTCAGTGTGTGTATGTATCTCCTGTCATTTCAGATCAAAGAGGAATTCCGAAGGATCACAACAATTTCCCTGGAGCAGAGGTTCATGATGAATCTGGACCAGTATACCCCAAAACTCATTACACTGATGAGGTCCAAGGGAGGCATCCGGGGTACCTGACTTAGGCCATACCTGGAGAAGCTGAGCGAGGTGTGATTCTCAGTGGTTAATTTTCTATATTATTTGCCACATACGTATTGTATAAAACACATCAATTTCTGCCATTACAAAACTTCAGTACAAAGTGTGCTGACTTAGAGGGATGGTATGGTGTAAAATGAAAATTAGAATCTTAACAGGTCATGGCAAGTTTGTATGTTTAGTGAGGAGGGATCCTAACAGCTGCCCATTTACTGCCATTCATTCATGGCTAGTTGTTTTCCCTCACGCTGGGCGGACCAAATGTGCTGTCTGTATCTTTGTTCCTTGTGTATTTATTGACCTTGTGTTGCAGTTGTCCAGTGCTGCATTGCTGTCAACTTCTGTTGTCAATTGTCAGTTGTCAATTCTTGTCATTCCTAGTCTTTTCTTGTAGTCACAATATTAATTGTTTTTCACAAACATTTATTTATTTACAGAACCCAACCATTGAGACGAGGCGTGACACAATAATCCGCTGCCTCATCATATACCTTGGAGAGCAAGTGGAGGAGCTTTTCCAAGACTGCCTGGTAATTTTGTTGTTGTTTTTGTTGTTGTTAGTAAAACTGTCATCCAAGTGCAATAAATCACATGACCATCTACATAAAGATGTCTAGATAACTATACTATTGATGTCCAATAATTCATCCACAAATCTAAAAAACTGTCAGTATAAACTTGCTATGTTGTAATACATTAATTCACATTTAACCACAAAAGACAACTGTTTGTTTTCATGCATTGATACTTTATTGAAATGTTCAACATGTTTTGTGTACTTTATCCTCAGAGAGTAAAATTGTAATTAATGACATTTCTCATTTTATTTATTTTTCAAATTTACAACTGTATGCAGGAGGACACCCCCTTTGATGAGAGCGAACATCCATTGAAGATCCTCGTCATCCATAGAGTGGTAGGACAGGATCCAGTAGGTGTGTCCATCCTCATAGATGGAAAGGAGGTGTTAGACAACTGTGGCAGCTCTGCGAAGGCTTGTGTTTTACTGATGGGACTGATTTATTCATTGAATCTTGCATATCCCCCACCACTGCAATACACGTTTGAGGTGTTCCAGAAGGTTTTCCTGGAACTGGACGGGGTAAAGCTTTTGCCAAAAGTGGCCACGCTCAAGTCAAAGTTGCTTCCCAACAGGGCATGATATGGCTCTTAAGGGTACTCTTGACTTTTCCCTGCCCACGTTGTGTTTTATATTTGGGTCATGGAAAAAAGTGAAAGTGTTTCCATCTTGAAATGAAAATGGGATGTGTAATTTTTACCTGTGCACTTGAAACAAACTTCTCTTTTTCATTTATTCTTATTTTTTTTATTGGTTTTTTTTTTGTCAAAGTTGAAATTGAAATTGTTCTGTGCACAGAATTGCCCCCAGCCCCGCCCCTTTGTTGAAGGGTCATGGAAAAAAGTTGACTTCTCTTTCTTACTCATTCTGTCTCTCTCTTGTCAATCTCTCTCTCTCTCTCTCTCTCTCTCTCTCTTTGTTGCTCTCTTCCCCTTCTGTACTGTCTCTCATCCTGTCTACTGTTGCTAATGATGATTTTGAATATTCTCTCTGGCCCTCTCTATCGCTCCTGTCCCTAACACACTCCCTTCCCCCTCCGTCCCGCCCTCCCTTTGCTCTACATCCCCCACTTAACAAGAGAGCCAGAAATTGATGAAGAATCGGGTTTTAAAAAATAGAAAATTGATGCCAATGAGGGAGGAGATGGCAGCAGGGGAATGGAGTGTGGCTCTGGGGTTACTGTGAAACATTTGTTTCTGTGTGTGCTCCTGCTAAACACACGGCGAGTGCTTATGTGCTGACGAGGTTCCTAGATTTTTCATGCTGCAGTTTGTGTTTACTCTGAATGTGTGTGTTCGTACATGCATATGTTGGTATGTGTGTGCTCTGTCTTGTACTTGAAACAAACTGCTCTTTTAATCTAGAATTAGATTATGTTGAAAAGGGGCAGTTTTCTTTAAGCTTCACATGTTGTTCTTAACTTGCCATCTTTAAGTGAGAATGAGATGTCGATCTCACAAACTTTTGATGTTACCTGAATTACTTTTGTTGCTGTTTAATAAAAAACATTGAAAATTTTTGAAAAAAGTTGTCAAGAGAAGTGTCATTTGCATAATATGAAGAACTAATATAATTATACAACTAAGTAATTAATATAAATACTAAATAAATAAATGAATAAAATAAATAATACATAAATAAAGGTTACTGTTATTAACACTAGTCACTTAAGATTTAAGCAATAATTTCATCAAAACTTTACTTAATTTATGAAAGTAAATATTAAATTATACTTGAGTAACACTTACTCATTAAAATTGAAGATAGTTATTCGTGGTGGTAAGTAATTTTATTCAACACTGGCAAGTAAATAATACTTAATACTACAGCAGTGAAATTTACTTAAAAAGTGCTAATGCAAATACTTACGAGGATTTTTCTAAGTAAATCTTACAAGTTATTTTTTTCAGTGTAGGATAATACTAAAGCTGTACACCAAATTTCATCCAAATCCATTCACTACTTTTTGAGTTATGTTGGGAAAAGACAAAAAAATCCTGGATCCACAAACATATCTGGATTTGAATCAAAATCTAATCACTTACTCCTTGGCCCATGGCTCACCTTTCCTGGATACTTCAACTTTGGCCTAATTTACAGAAAATCTTTTGCTAACCTTCCCATTCCTTTATCAACCAATTATACAACCCCATTTCAAATACAGTGGGACACTGTGCAAAATGTAAATTAAAACAGAATGTGATGATTTGTAAATCATGGAAACCCTATATTTCATTAAAAATAGTACAAAGACAACATATAAAAGGTTAAAACTGAGATCTTATTGTATTTTTTGAAAAATATGTACTCATTTTTAATTTAGTGCCAGCAACATGTTTCAGAAAAGTTGGGACAGGGGCATCAAAAAGCTAGGAATGTGATGTAATGTTAAAAAAAAACAACTAATTAGGTTAATTGGCAACAGGTCAGTCCTTTAGCATGATAGGGTATAAAAAGAGCATCCCGGAGTCTCTCAGAAGTAGAGATGGGGAGGGGTTCACGGCTCTATGACAGACTGCGTGGGCAAACAGCGCAACAATTTAAGAATAACATTCCTCAATGTAAAAATTGCAAAGAATTTGGGGATCACATCATCTATGGTACATAATGTTAAAAGGTTCAGAGAATCTAGAGAAATCTCTGTATGCTAAAGACAAGGCTAAAAACTGACATTGGATGCCCGTGATCTTCAGGCGACACTGCATTCAAAGCAGACACGTGTCTGTAGTGGAAATCACTGTATGGACTCAGGAACACTTCAGAAAACCATTGTCTGTGAAACCAGTTCATTACTGCATCCACAAATGCAAGTTAAAACCAGATATAAACAATATCCAGAAACACTGCCACCTTCTCTGGGCCCGAGCAGCGGTCTCAAAAGTAGCCGGTCACCGGCGGCAAATCGCCGGCTATGGCTTGTTATGCCGCCGGCTATTGTCAGTCGAGTCACAAAATTTAATATTAAATATTTCTGACAGCAAAAAAAGTTGTGAACGTAAATTACATCCACTATGTCATGTATGTCCGTTGCCGCGTCAACTGTGTTTACCGTACATCCTCGACACGAGTGCAGCCATTACTGCCGCCTGTGTTGCCAGATTGTGTTTACATCCTCGACATGAGTGCAGCCATTACTGCCACCTGTGTTGCCAGATTTTCCCGCCCAATTTGGGCGGTTTTAAGTGCATTTTGGCGAGTTTTGAACATATTTTGGGCTATAAAACATCAGCAGTATCTGGCAACATATTTTTTTTTACTTAATACAAGAAATTAATGGATGCCAACGTTTTTGCCAAAATGGTATTTTATTTTCCATTGTTTAGGCAGCTTCAGCATCATACTGTGAGATTCTGTTCAATTTTTTTTTCTTCTATGAAGCCTGAGCCATTTATTTTATTAGTTTATAATTATTGTTTAATTTAGTCTTCAGGAGAGACTGACTGCACACAGTACTAGTATTAATAGTTTTTTTTTCTTACATGAAAGCTGAGGCATTTATATTATATTTTAAGGTAACTTCATGTTGTGCTGTGAGGTTCTATGCACTTTAACTTTTGAACCAACAGGAGCATTTGGATAAGTAAAGCCTATTTTTCTGCATTTTTGTAGTCCTGGTAATCTTTTATATTGGTAAAGTTGTTTATAGGACCATTTCTCAGTGTCTGTTTTTTTAATCAATAGTTTTTCAGTAATAACTTAATATTTAACATTTCACTCAATTTTAAACAACCCCCGCGCCTCCCCCATGGCTTGCCCCCATAGTCTCCAAAATTTCTGTGGGAAACACTGGCGTGCGTAACAACGCTAATCAAGCTTAAGCTAGACGACCCGCCTCAAATACCTGTCCTGGGTAAATGTTATCCCAATTTTAGATGGCCTGTTCCAAACCATCCTGCCCCATGAAAAATTCATACTTCCATCCATCCATCTATCTATCTATCTATCTATCTATCTATCTATCTATCTATCTATCTATCTATCTATCTATCTATCTATCCCTGCACGCTTTGCGTGCATTATGTCTGCCGCTGGCAGACATTTTACCATTTTGCACCCTGCTGTAAATTATTTGTACCCTGCTATTCTCCCAAACTTTGAAGCCCCTGCCTGAGTTCTTTTACAATGGACCAAGGGGAAGTGGAAAACGGTCCTGTGATCTGATGAATCAAAATTTAAAATTGTTTTTGGAAGTCATGGACACTGCATCCTCCAGGCTAAAGAGGAGAGGGACCATCCGACGTGTTATCAGCGCACAGCTCAAAAGCCAGCATCTGTAACAGTGGGGGGCATTATTGCACATGGCATGGGTAGCTTGGACTGGGAAGGCATCATTAATGCTGAATGATAATGAAGCAAAATGCTGTCATCCAGATGAGGTCTTTTTCAGGGAAGGCCTTTCTTCTTTCAGCAAGACCATGCCAAAGCACATTCTGCACGTATTAAAACTGCATGGCTCTGTAGTAAAAGAGTCAGGGTACTAAACTGGCCCGCCTGCAGTCCAGATCTGTTTCCTATTGAAAACATTTGGTGCATTATGAAGCACAAAATTTGACAAAGGTTACTCCAAATTGTTGAGAACTGAAATTGTACATCAGGTAACAATAGGACAACATTTCTCTTTCAAAACTACAGCAACTGGGAAAGAGTGTTGTTAAAAGTAGAGGTGATATAACACAATGGTGAACATGCCTCTGTCCCAACTTTGTTGAAATGGATTGCTGGCATAAATAAACAAATAAATAAATAAAATAAAATTTCTCAGTTTCAGCATTTGATATGTTGTCTTTGTACTATTTTCAATGAAATATAGGGTTTCCCTAATTTGCAAATCATTGCATTCTGTTTTTATTTGTTTTGCACTGTATCCCAACTTTTTTGGAATCGCAGTTATAGAACAGTATAGCACTGAAACTCAGAAAAGCTGACTGCCATTTGTGTGTGTGTCAAATTAACTGACATTCAAACCAGACTGCAGCTCCACTGGAACCCAGCATCCACCTCTCTCTCCTCTCTTACTCTCCTCAACACAATTTCCATCACGATGTCCCTCACTCGTTCCTTATGTTCCCTCCATCTCTCCATCCCTCCCGCTGTCAGGCTTATGGCTTCCTTTATAGCTGAAGCCCATTAGACAGCAGGATGAGAGGAGACACTCATTATTTCCATAGCACTCCTACCACCTCTGTCTCTCTTTCTCTTTTTCTCTCAGGTCCTCTAAAGTAAATTTAATTCCTGAAAGTGAGAAAAGACAAATAAGCTCAGAGTGCAGGGATGAATGGAGATAAGGAGAGATGTTAGAATGAGGTAATGATTTGTTAAAGGAACTTTAGAAAGAATGAGTGCAGACATTTAAACCTCAGTGTGCCCAATTAATGATAAACAAGGTCTGAATATGAATGCATGCTTGCTGCGAATGCTTTAATTTTGTTTAATTAAGCCACTATATTTAAAATCAGGGTCTCCAATGAGAATTTTTCAATGTCCCCAAAAGATTATGAGGTGTAACACTGATTCAAAAAGGGCTATTTAGTCAATTTGGCACAGAGTAGATGTCTCTTCATAGTTAATAGAGCCCCACTGGGGCAGGAATCATGCTGCCTCATACTCACTTTCTGAACATTTTCTGTGGAGGATTTGCATCAAAATCTAAATAATTGTTCCTTTGCCCATGGCTTACCTTTCTTCAAAATTTCATCAAAATCCGTTCACTACTTTTTGAGTTATGGTGGGAACAAACAAACAAACAAAGAAACAAGCAAATGAAAAGTCATGCAGAGCACAGTACTTGCGAAAATCATAAATCATTGAGTTCTGATTGATAAGTACCCAAAATCAATAGAGAGTTTATGGTTCCATGAAAGAATCTTTCCTGAAAATTTAAAGCTAAGTGGAACAGCGGTTCAGGAGCTATTGTGTTAACAGCACTGTTTTACACTCATTGACCTCTACAGATCAGTCATGTTAATGGTGACAAAAAAAGAAAGAAAAACAAGGCGCTACATTGTGCAGGGCAACAATATGGGCAGGTTATGCATGGCAATCAAAACAGGTGTTCTGCAGCACAACTCTGATGTCTCCTGTGTCCATTGCCATCACTCATCATCATTCCTTCTGACAGTATGGTATTCACAAAATAATACCCGTCAAGTTGATTTTCATGACCTTCAAACAAGGTCATAATTGGGTCAACGTCAAATGTCCCACACTACAATGTTCCCCGACTCCATTGGTACCAATCACTAGGCTGTACCCTTGTTTATTCTGGTAATTATGGTGTTCACAAAGTAGTACCCGTCAGCTTGATTTTTATGATATTTTAAGTGTTTTTTGTGACGTTCAAACTAGATCATATTTGGGTCAAGATCAAATGTCTCATATGGGTGCACAACTACAATGTTCCCTGACTCCATTGGTACCACTCACTAGGCTGTACCATTGTTCCTTTTGGTAGTTATGGTGTTCACAAAGTAGTTCCCCTCAAAGTGTGACAGATAGACGGACAGGCAGACAGACAGAATGATTATAATGGGAATTCGGTGGAATATGACGTGATTTTTTGTGATGTCATTATCAAGTTCACCAAAGATTTTACTTTATCAATCAAAAGGGGTTTTAATGGAGAACCTACAAAAAATGTCATCAAATTCTGAGTTCAACTTTCTAAAGCCCACCGCACACCTTCCCAATTCGCTTACAATTTTGTCGGGCCGATTAAATCGCTTGCAAATCGTATATGTGTGCAGGGGCACCTCGTAGCCGATTTCATCAGTTCTCGGTTGCTCGGTTCACATCAAACTGGTCTTGATATTTTTGGATGCAATCTCCTTGTACGCAACACAATCAGTAGTGTGTGCGTTGTTACTACGATCTCATCGGTTACAATAATTTTAAACAGCCAATTGGAGTGCCAGGATTGATCACACATGGACTGCAGACCGGGAAGCACAACTTGTGTCACTTTGGGAAACGTCCACCTGTCTTTATGACATTAGTTCACCTGATTACAGCAAACAGGAAAAGAGGAACGAGGCTATGGTTGTAATCGTGTTAGCTTTGAAAATGCCTGGTAAAGTATTACAGCATTGTGAGTGGTACAGAAATCACTTGTCCGGAATCCCGGAACACACGAAGCCCTGGTGAAACCGGGAAGGTGTGTGCTGGGCTTAAAGGAACAGTCCACCGTACTTCCATAATGAAATATGCTCTTATCTGAATTGAGACGAGCTGCTCCGTACCTCTCCGAGCTTTGCGCGACCTCCCAGTCAGTCAGACGCAGTCAGACGCGCTGTCACTCCTGTTAGCAATGTAGCTAGGCTCAGTATGGCCAATGGTATTTTTTGGGGCTGTAGTTAGATGCGACCAAACTCTTCCACGTTTTTCCTGTTTACATAGGTTTATATGACCAGTGATATGAAACAAGTTCAGTTACACAAATTGAAACGTAGCGATTTTCTATGCTATGGAAAGTCTGCACTATAATGACAGGCGTACTAACACCTTCTGCATGCTTCGGCAGCGCATTGATACGGAGCTCAGATATCAATGCGCTGCCGAAGCGCGCAGAAGGTGTTAGTACACCTGTCATTATAGTGCGGATTTTCCATAGCATAGAAAATCGCTATGTTTCAATTTGTGTAACTGAACTTGTTTCATATCACTAGTCATATAAACCTACCAGTATGTAAACAGGAAAAACGCGGAAGAGTTTGGTCACATCTAACTACAGCCCCAAAAAATACCATTGGCCATGCTGAGCCTAGCTACATTGCTAACAGGAGTGACAGCGTGTCTGACTGACTGGGAGGTCGCGCAAAGCTCGGAGAGGTACGGAGCAGCTCGTCTCAATTCAGATAAGAGCATATTTCATTATGGAAGTACGGTGGACTGTTCCTTTAAGTTATAGGCACTTGAAATGTTGGCACTAAAAACTGGTACTGTGACCTTGACATTTTGACCCCAAATTTTGCATATGACCTTAGAATTAGGCCCAGAATGCTAATCAGAGGATTGATATCAAATTGATAAACATGTTTTTGAGGTCAAGGTCAAATTTGTCAAAAAAATCTCATGAAATTTGTCCTCATTTTTTGACCTCAAAATGATGTCACAGGTAAAATGTCAATTGTGTTCTCGAAAGGGATTCAAAAATGCTTTACAATGCCACCAGTCCTGTCTCGATACAAATGCTGGTTCGGAAGTTATGGCCAATTAGGTGTTTTTACAAGATTTGACCTTGGTGATCTTGACCTTTGACCTTGACACACCAAAAACTAATTATGTCTTTGTGTGACCCTAGTGAGTTGTCCTTTGCATTTTGGTGAAGATTGGTTAATAAATGGCGATGCTAAAGCACCAACCAACCAACCAACCAACCAACCAACAAACAAACAAACAAACAAACAAACAAACAAATCAATATACTTGCGAAAATCAGAAAACAGACATGTGAGACTGGTTAAATAATCAGAAATAGATTAGAGGCACGTTTTCCATTTTCATTCAAGGTTGATTTGATGTGTTAGTATGAATTATGCTAAATTAGGCTCTGCCAATGTGAATGTGTTCTTCTTGATGTCCATTATTGAGATGGACGTAATGGCAGTTATTCTCAGAGCAATGCCAAAAGCATGTAACACCAAACACAACCAGCTAGCTTCTCACCCTTATATTCATCGAAAACATTTTGCAATGTTATATTTTCATGATTATATGCTTGATTATATGCTTGTGCTAATGGGAAAAGTGAGGAAATTATCAACACAATCATTTGGATGCATTTGATTAAATGCAAGATCTCAGAAAATACACAGAACATAACGCAGGCAGGTATTTTTAAATTGTAAACTATCAAAGCCAATGACATTCCAAAGTACAAATGTGAGGCATGCAACATGGGTTTACCAGGTTTCATGAGGGACATTTTTTTAGGCTTATATACTGTATTATAGCGTGGTACGGTGGCATGGTGGTTAGCACTGTTGCCTCACAGCGAGAAGGTTCCAGGTTCAAACCTCACAGCTGACGGGGGCCTTTCTGTGTTGAGTTTGAATGTTCTCCCTGTGTCTGTGTGGGTTTCCTCCAGGTGCTCCACTTTCCCCCACAGCCCAAAGAAATGCAGGTTAGGTAAAATACTCAGCCACTGGGGTTGCACAAACCAATTTATACTTAGTGCTGGTCCTAAGCCCGGATAGATTGGGGAGGGTTGTGTCAGGAAGGGCAACCTATGCCAAATCAAATATGTGTAATAGATCTGCTGTGGCAACCCTTAACAGGAGAAGCTGACAGAAGAAGAAAATACTGTATTATAAAGGTGCTCACCTAAATAAACCAGACTGAATCTTGGAGAAAAGGCTAACTTGACCTAGAGGGAGAGAAAACACATTGGGAAAAATCCTACATCTGTAATTTTATCTTCTTTACCCCCCTTTATATCATCCCTCAACCAGTGTATTGATTGGCCAGCAAAAATCAGCTATTGTTAAGGTTCCGCTGAAAAATCCAACATGGCCTAACTTGCAAATTTCACTTGATGAAAACTTGACTAATGGTTCTAATTGCATGAGGTTACAAAATCAAACAAAATCCAAACACATTGCCTTTATGCTTTGAAATACAAACAATAGTATTTAGTATTGAAGAGATCATGTTATTGACTTGATTTAAAGTTAGAAGTACTTATTTGTATTAATATTGCTAATTACCTCCACCAACTTTATTGAAGGAGGTTATGTTTTCACCTCTGCTTGCTTGTTTGTTTGTTTGTTTGTTTGTTTGTTTGTTTTTGTCTGTCTGTTCCGAACGTAACCCAAAAAGTAGTGAATGGATTTTGATGAAGTTTTGAGGAAAGGTATGAACGAGCCAAGGATTTTGACACAAATCCAAAGATGTGGCTTGGTGGAGATATGCATTCTACTGAGTGCCCTTCTAGTTCTAGTATGTGCCTACTGTAAATGTGGAACCTTGGCATCACTTGACATTAACAAATGCCTGTTTAAGTAAAAATCATTTTGTTTCATTTAGTATCCAATTGAGGATTATCTGAGATTATTTCAGTGTTTGGAATTCCCACAACTATCATCCAATCCTGATGGCTAGCAACTAATGTATAAGCTAATAAACACGTCAGTGCTGTTTGCTATACCACTGAAAAAAGCTCACCGAAATAACTTCATTCAAATGCATACATCGGTTTCCATGTAATTGAATTGCGTTACATCAACACAATTTCGTTTTATAAATCCAACTCGATTACTTCTGCCAACTTTGTTGGAGGAGGTTATGTTTTTGCCTAAGTTTGTTTGCCTATTCCCAACATAACTCAAAAAGTAGTGAATGGATTTTAATGAAATTTTGAAAAAAAAAAAGTGGCTCATGGGCCAAGGAACAATTGATTAGATTTTGATGCAAATCCAAATATCTGGTTTGGCAGAGGTATGTACTCAACCAGGTAGTTTGATCATTTCATTTCAAAGCCATGAATAAAACTGAACCCTATGCTCTCACCGAGCTCAGGATTGAACCTGGATCACTGGCATTATGAGGCTGCGACATTTATACGCAATAATTATTTCTTCCCATCAGCGCTAATATCCTTGTGCAATTTTTATAACATAATTGGTTCACATTAATACTGAGTAGATCACACTTTCTTGACATAATTCAAACACGTAAAATAGACACTTGTTGAAATTATACAGTGGTGCTTGAAAGTTTGTGAACCCTTTAGAATTTTCTATATTTCTGCATATATATGACCTAAAACATCATCAGATTTTCACATAAGTCCTAAAATTAGATAAAGAGAACCCAGTTAAACAAATAAAACAAAAGTATTATACTTGGTCATTTATTTATTGAGGAATATGATCCAATATTACATATCTGTGAGTGGCAAAAGTGTGAACCTCTAGGATTAGCAGTTAATTTGAAGGTGAAATTAGAGTCAGGTGTTTTCAATCAATGGGATGACAATCAGGTGTGAGTGGGCACCCTGTCTTATTTAAAGAACAGGGATCTATCAAAGTCTGATCTTCACAACACATGTTTGTGGAAGTGTATCATGGCACGAACAAGAGATTTCTGAGGACCTCAGAAAAAGCATTGTTGATGCTCATCAGGCTGGAAAATATTACAAAACCATCTCTAAAGAGTTTGGACTCCACCAATCCACAGTCAGACAGATTGTGTACAAATGGAGGAAATTCAAGACCACTGTTACTCTCCCCAGGAGTGGTCGATCAACAAAGATCACTCCAAGAGCAAGGTGTGTGATAGTTGGCGAGGTCACAAAGGACCCCAGGGTAACTTCTAAGCAACTGAAGGCCTCTCTGACATTGGCTAATGTTTATGAGTCCACCATCAGGAGAACACTGAACAACAATGGTGTGCATGGCAGGGTTGCAAGGAGAAAGCCACTGCTCTCCAAAAAGAACATTACTGCTCATCTGCAGTTTGCTAAAGGTCACATAGACAAGCCAGAAGGCTACTGGAAAAATGTTTTGTGGATGGATGAGACCAAAATAGAACTTTTTGGTTTAAATGAGAAGCATTATGTTTGGAGAAAGGAAAACACTGCATTCCAGCATAAGAACCTTATCCCATCTGTGAAACATGGTGGTGGTAGTATCATGGTTTGGGCCTGTTTTGCTGCATCTGGGCCAGGATGGCTTGCCATCATTGATGGAACAATGAATTCTGAATTATACAAAAAAATTCTAAAGGAAAATGTCAGGACATCTGTCCATGAACTGAATCTCAAAAGAAGGTCATGCAGCTAGAGAATGACCCTAAGCACACAAGTCATTCTACCAAAGAATGGTTAAAGAAGAATAAAAGTTCATGTTTTGGAATGGCCAAGTCAAAGTCCTGACCTTAATCCAGTCGAAATGTTGTGGAAGGACCTAAAGCGAGCAGTTCATGTGAGGAAACCCACCAACATCCCAAAGTTGAAGCTGTTCTGTACGGAGGAATGGGCTAAAATTCCTCCAAGCCGGTGTGCAGGACTGATCAACAGTTACCGGAAATATTTAGTTGCAGTTATTGCTGCACAAGGGGGTCACACCAGATACTAAAAGCAAAGGTTCACATACTTTTGCCACACACAGATATGTGATATTGGATCATTTTCCTCAATAAATAAATGACCAAGTATGATATTTTTGTCTCATTTGTTTAACTGGGTTCTCTTTATCTACTTTTAGGACTTGTGTGAAAATCTGCTGATGTTTTAGGTCATATTTACGCAGAAATATAGAAAATTCTAAAGGGTTCACAAACTTTCAAGCACCACTGTATTTAATATATGCAAAAAAAACCTTCATATTTTTATGTAAATAAAGCATAATATGTTCTGTTAAATCTGTCAGAACGAATATTGCCTTATTTTTCAGTGCTTTAGTGTCGTAAATACGGGTTCAGTTGGTAATATAGACATGCACTTTCTAGAGCCGCTGCTGTAATCATAAAGACTTTCCTGTGATCATATTCATCACCCTTGCCACTGTTTTTGCCTTTAGTCTTATATGCCTGTACACTGGAATAATTTATAATCTCCCTATCTACTGTCATTAAGAATTGTCTTTCATCTTCAAGTCTCTCAGAGAGGTTTTCTTGGCCACTGGTTTTCCTCTTAGAGCTTGAAATCGACCAACATCTGTGCAAATGCCCATTGGTTAAAGTTCTATACAAGTAAAATTGTACTGAATGAAAGTCCTTCATGTTTTAATTCAGTGTGCAAGACATCTAATCGGGTGGCATGGTGGTGTAGTGGTTAGCACTGTCGCCTCACAGCAAGAAGGTTCTGGGTTTGAACCTCATGGCTGATGGGGCCTTTCTATGTGGAGTTTGCATGTTCTCCCTGTGTCTTCATGGGTTTCCTCCCACAGTCCAAAGACATGCAGATTAGGTAAAATACCCAGCCACTGGGGTTGTACAAGCCAGTGCATACTTAGTGCCGGTCCCAAGCCCAGGTACATTGGGGAGGGTTGTGTCAGTAAGGGCATCTAGTGTAAAAACCTAGGCCGAATCAGATATGCGTCTCATGATGATCTGCTGTGGCGACCCCTAATGGGAACAGCTGAAAGAAGTATAAGACATATAATCAAATTGCAAGCTGAGAATGTTGCTCTATAGGCTACTGTCTCACCACAATAAGAGGCAAGTAGGCATCTTTCAAAGAGTCTACAGTATTAATGATAACAGTTTAGTGTCTGATGTAGCCCTTTAATACGTCTGGTAAAAATCCTTGCAGAATTTTTTTTCTTACCCATTTTGGTCTCCTTTTCACCCACCTTTTCATGCCAGCTTTCCCCATCACACTACAGCTTACACATACTTCCTCCGAGAGAGGTGAAGCCAGCCAACTGCATGTTCAGAAGAATGCTCTATCGCATAGATGAGTTCATGGACGTCTGTGATTAGGTAGTATCACTGTGATTGACAAGAGAGAGAGAGTGAGAGAGCATATGCCATTCGTCCCAACTTGAGAGCATGGCCAATTTTGCACCCTTGACTCTTGATCAACAGATGCCTCTGGCATCATCAGGATTTTAACCCACAATCTCCTGTTGAGTCACACAGGAACCTCTAGCAGATTTCCTAATGTATGATTGAAATCCTGACAGTGCTGATGCTTGGCAAGAAACTGATTGATCAATGATCAGTGCAGATCCTTGACATAGAAACGTCTTCACCGCTTTTCCATGGAGCTACTTAATAAGAGCTGTGATTAATGACTTCCTGTTAAAGATCATTCTCTTTATTGATTTAGTAAACCTACCCCCCCCCCCAAATAAAAAGGCTGAATTATTACCTATGGAAATGGAGCCTGAATTTTAAGGTTTGGCCTATGACTTTACTCTGTAGCTCAAAAGCAGGTGCCTCATTAAGCTTCTGTAGGAGATCTTTATGGGGGCCAAATGTCACCATGATGATGTGAATCATATCAACAGCATTATGCAGTGACACGTCAGTGGAAATATCCCACTAAGGTGTGTATGAGAAAGAGAGAGCCTCCCAAGGGGGATATTAGAGCAAATAATGAACAGCAAACACACTCACACTCATCTGCTAAATGAGAGTGGCCTGCGCAGGTGTGGAGCCACAATTACTTTTGCAGATCTCTCTCTCTCTCTCACTCACACTCTCTCTCTCTCTCACACACACACACACACACACACACACACACACACACACACACACACACACACACACACACACACAAGACAGTTCATTTTCAGAAACCTACAGCGCAAAACTGGTAACCAGATGATGAACCCTTTGATTGATCTTGAGTCTCTGCTTGGTTGTGTACTCCTATCTCATGTGGCAGGGACAGATGGTTAGTGAGACAGACAAAGAGGGATGGATAACAGGTAAAAAATGAAGACCACAGAAATATTGCTGCTGTCCATTTGCCCGGGTCTCTCATCAGTATGAATTTTTTTTTTCCAATTTCTCATCAAAGCTCTTGTAATTAAGTTAACACAGTGATCATAATTCACATGAGAGAGAGAGTAACAAAAAGTGTGTGTGTTGAGATAAATAGAAAGACAGAGTGGAAGTGAATGGGGAGATAAGGAGTGAAGAAAGGATAGTGATAGAGATGGAAGGAGAAAGTGAAAAAAGTAAAAGAAAGAAAGAGTGGGGGGGGCGGCACGGTGGTGTAGTGGTTAGCGCTGTCGCCTCACAGCAAGAAGGTCCGGGTTCGAGCCCCGTGGCCGGCGAGGGCCTTTCTGTGTGGAGTTTGCATGTTCTCCCCGTGTCCGCGTGGGTTTCCTCCGAGTGCTCCGGTTTCCCCCACAGTCCAAAGACATGCAGGTTAGGTTAACTGGTGACTCTAAATTGACCGTAGGTGTGAATGTGAGTGTGAATGGTTGTCTGTGTCTATGTGTCAGCCCTGTGATGACCTGGCGACTTGTCCAGGGTGTACCCCGCCTTTCGCCCGTAGTCAGCTGGGATAGGCTCCAGCTTGCCTGCGACCCTGTGGAACAGGATAAAGCGGCTAGAGATAATGAGATGAATGAGAAAGAGTGGGGGAAAAGAAGAAGACAGGGATAGAACGAATGGAATGGCAAATGGTGAGGAAAAGCAGCAGCAAGACCAAAGGATAAAAATAACAGAAATAAAGAGAAGGAAAAAGAAGGAGGGAGATAGGAAAGAATATGTAAACTGAAAAGAAAAAAGTACCAAGAAAGTAGGAAAGCGAGAGGAAATTACAGTGATATGGACATGAGAAAAGTGAGAACTAAATGAGAAGAAAGGATAAATCGAAAGAAAGATCAGGAACAAAGGTGATTATTGGCAACAGAAAGAAGGAGAGGCAGACAAGGAGAAAAAAGCAGAGAGATGCAAAGGAAGATAAGGGAAGAAATGAAAGGACACAAAGGTGGAAGGAGAGCATGAGAGATAAATGGAAAGAAAAGAGAAGAAAGAGCAGAATGAAAAGAGAAACAAGGAGAAAAAGAATGAGGGGGATAGGGATAAGGAGAGAAAAGAGAGTGGGTCAAGAAAGGAAAGGGGAAGAGAAAAGGGTAGGCAGGGAGAGAAGAGGAAGGAAAAAGAAAAAAGAGATGAGAGAGGAAATAAAATAAAGGATGGAAGAAGAGAGACGTGCATTTGAATGAACTCATTTCAGAGCGATGGGAAAAGCGACTGAAGTGTTCAATTATTCACATGGACATCATTTTGTGAGAAGACACACACACACACACACACACACACACACACACACACACATGTCCAGTAAGGTGAAGAGTTATTAGTGCATTTAATATTTCCATTACAGTAATGTGCCTGTTCTACTATTCACGCGGTGTGATGCAATACACACAGTTCAATAGTACAATTTGGTGCCATCAAATACTTCTACACTTCACTTGAGGGTGCACTCCATAGGGCTGCATAGCCCTGACATAAGCCCTGCCTGACGTGACATAAAGTTGTGTTATGACACTTTGGATGTCACTTTGACACTTTTGATACTCAAAATTAGCTTTGTGCAATTTTGACGTGCCACAAAATGGTGATGAAGTGATGTGTCACACACATTTTATTATGGATTTTCATGATAAAATCTGACATAGTATATCATAAAACCAAACATACTTGACTTAAGGGCTTGAAAAAGTCAGACAAGCAGAATTGAGAAGCACACTTTACAGAAGAGTCGGGGAAATTTTTTTACAGTTTTATGACTGTCACTGTTAAAAACCTTTATCAAATCCTAACAGTGTTATCTAACAGGTTTCCATGTACTGTACATGCTACTATTTATTATTGTTATGCGACTCTTAAATAAACAAAAGACACACCATAAAATGAGTTGTTACTGTACAAGTTTCTAATGTGGTCAGAAAAGTGGAATGCCAAGAAAGTGGAAGAAAGTAGTCACTTTCACTTGAATAAGAAGTCTGGTGGGAAAAACAGTTCATGGATGTGTATATTAGATGGCATGTTAGATGGTTAAATGGTGTTATGTACATTATGAGTCTCTATGAGCACTGCTCTAAGTAAAGTGTTACAGTGGTACAGTGTCATTTTTCAAATGTACACAATGAGCTGCTTGCATTAGATCCAATACTTCGCTTGAAAAAAATCAGTGATGACATTTGTGTAACCAGCAAATTGCAACAGCAATTCCTGATCTAGTGTAATAAAAGTCCTTCCCGTGCCAGGGCCTTGTATTCCCAGGCAGTCTCCTGTCCTAGCACTAACCAGTCCTTTAAAGAAGATACGCAGAGCCATGGCCTCACTTTTTGTTTATAAATGCCTTGAGACCTCAAGAATGGCATAGGAATAGTTTTAAGCGTTAACAATAAATCTAATATAGTAATTTTTACGATTAAAATGATTCATATAGGTAATGGTCTGAGTGAATGACCTTGACATCTGTGATGTCATCACAGGACGGCTATCGGTCTCATCGCCATTTTCACTATACTAAAACACAGAGCTGACTGCAACTTCGAGCTTCCATTGAGCTAATTTATCACCATGCCACATAGATGTGTTGCTGGCAGGTGTGGCAACATGACAGAAGGTGGATTTATGTTGCATTCATGGCCCAAGAATGTTCAAACTGCAAAGAATTGGACGCATTTTGGGAGAAGTTCATGGGCACATTGGACGCCTACGAATTGGTTTGGTTTCTTCTCTGCTCTGCATATTTTACTGAAGACTCGTACAAGATCTCTGATCTGTTGAGGAGCATTGGCTATAAACCCGCATTGAAAGAGGGTGCAGTACCAACAATTAAAGGGAAAAAAAGTACAAGTAAAAGAAAGTAAGTTCAGTTGCACCAGTTCTCCTGGAGTGTGAGCTGAAGGTTGTTGCTAAAACCCAGGATGGGACATGACATATCGCTTGGGCAGTGACGTCCCCGCGGTTGTTGCTAAAACCGGCGATGTCCTGTCCTGGGTTTTAATAATTGCCTGAGCCGAGCAGTAATGGCAGAGTACTCGGTATGGAGAAAATGGAAAATGAGTGGCCCAGCCATCTGATTTCTCCGCTGGATGTGCTTACCTCAGCAGCAGTATCTTGCGCTTGCATGGAAGAAGCACATGAACGGAGAACTGAACAAACAACTGAAAGTCAGATTATTTCAAAACAAGGTCGGCCTTCAAGAAGCGAGAACACAGACTCGTAAGATGCGACTCTCATTTGGATACTCATCTCATCTCATTATCTGTAGCCGCTTTATCCTGTTCTACAGGGTCGCAGGCAAGCTGGAGCCTATCCCAGCTGACTACGGGCGAAAGGCGAGGTACACCCTGGACAAGTTGCCAGGTCATCACAGGGCTGACACATAGACACAGACAACCATTCACACTCACATTCACACCTACGGTCAATTTAGAGTCACCAGTTAACCTAACCTGCATGTCTTTGGACTGTGGGGGAAACTGAAGCACCCGGAGGAAACCCACGCGGACACGGGGAGAACATGCAAACTCCGCACAGAAAGGCCCTCGCCGGCCACGGGGCTTGAACCCGGACCTTCTTGCTGTGAGGCGACAGCGCTAACCACTACACCACCGTGCCGCCTCATTTGGATACAAAACAACAAAATTCGTTGTTTACCTGCATTTAGATTAATACATGTAACTTGTATTGTGTGTTACCGGTATAAGATTATTTAATTTGCTTCAGAATGTGATTGTCTCAGTTCATCTGATTATTTAATGAGCCTTTTACGTTTTATCAGTGAAAATGCATGCATGTACATGTATGTTGCATAAGTTATAACACCCATCCTGTTTTAATGAGAGTCAAGCCACAATCAGTGAAGTCAAATCAATCTTAGTTGAGCAAGTCAGTAACGGTATTTCTTACTTTCACTATAAATTTTTATTTATATAACTTTGGTCTATAGCTGTCAAAGGCCTCGGCCTTAAACCCGGTTTCTGCTGTGACGTCACACACTCAGGGCTAGCTGGCTCAGTGGGGCAGCTCGAATGCCAACTTTGCGGTCTATTTTTATTCTCAAAAATATATATATTTTTAATTCCCATTTATGCAGCATATAAGAGTCAAGGACGGAGATACTATCCACTCAGAAATGTATTTAAAAATAAAGGTTCTGCGTATCTCCTTTTAGGTAGATTGTGTGGCGCCAATCTCCGTTTCTATAGCCTTCAGCCTCTCGCCTATTACATAGCTAGAGTTACAGTGGTCCTCTGGTAACTGCAAGAGTTTGACTCCCTGCTTGCATCTGTATTGCAGCGTGCCTTGCCAGATGGCAGTAAGTACCATTTTTATGATGGTCTTTGGTATGACCTGACCACAACTCGTGATCTCCCAGTCAAGAGGCAGATATGCTAACCAGTAAGCCAACTAGTATAATAAGCAGGGCTGCCAACTTTTCGAAATTCCTTGGAGTGAGATTTTTTTTGGGGGGGGGAGGTCGACGGCAAAATTTTTCCGCACACCATGCAGTAAGTGGGAATTTTGTATTCAGTTTGATATTCACTTGTCCCCCTGCATTCTGGTGTTTTGTTTGTGGGTCGTCCAGCTGGAGATGGACAATGGGGGGGGGGGGGGGGGGGGGGGGGGGGTTTGAGATTTTGGATTTAGTAGATGTTCCTGCATTCTGGTGGATTTTTGGAGTGGCCTGCTGTGCCATACCTACATTCTTACACACCCTGACTTGCCAGGCCTTCAGCTTGTGGCCAACAAAAGCACCAAGTTTTGGCTTAAAAGCCCCCACACTAGAAAACTACAGATGACTGCCAATGTTCCTGTAGCCCTATAGACCTGTGTTTCAGATTTAAAGGCAAGTTCATGTTTGAAAATATTTCATCAGCTAAGCCTAAACACCTTCTGAATTGAAACTAAATGTTAAGTTTTTAATAACTGTTGCAAAAAATAAGATTGTCCCTCACTGACTATTCATTATGCATTTAAGGGCTTTCCCCACCACTGGGTTCAGCAGAAGATTGGCATGGGGAAAAATATCAACAGCAAAAGAACAAATAAAATGCTTAAACAGTAAGCAAAACGTGCATGTGCTACAAGAAACATTAAAATGATTAAGTTTGAACAATATTGAAACACAAAAAGCTGAACCTTGGCCATAGGTGGGACTGTGCACACAAAGTTGGGCTTAAAAATTTTGGTCATACTTAAATAAGCTATATTAATATATTTCTTATTAATTTATTTCTTATCTATGTTTCTTATTAGTAATAGAGCATTCGTCAGGGCCTGTTATCTGACAAATATTCTCTACCTGTCTTGCCCTCTTTGAAACCCTGTCTCCTCAGTATATTGTTCTCTGTCTTTTTTTTTTAAATTATTCACAAGTTCAAGTTCTTTGATATTACAGGTGACCATGCTTTATTTACTTTAACTGAGCAATTACATACATCATAAATAATTAAAAATAAATAGCCTGTAAATAAACAATAGGCATGGTGGCTAATGGCTCTTCTTGCATTAGTAATATTATCTCTTACTTGCTTTATTTTACAACATTTCCAGTATGGCTTCAAATAAAGTCATAAAGTATGATAACATACAGTAAACAAACTAAAAATGCGCCTTAATAAACGTGTGCTAAGGAGGTGCTCTCCCATGCTGCTTGTTGGGGAAGATAGAGGCTGTGGCACGGCAGTAGGCCTATAATGATTTAGCATGCCTAGTACACAGCTCTCGATATGGCATTAAATATTCTCACAACACTTATAGGCTAAAACGATTAAGAAACTTTATATAAGTTCATAATTATGCCAGTAACACCACACATTGGCACAAACCTGTACAAACCTGTCTGAGACACCCGTCTTCAACTCGGATACCTTCTTCTCTCTCCTCTTCCTCTAAATTGATGGTAGGCAATTATCCAACTTCCAGCGAGTGCAGCATCATTAGATGCGCCACCTACCATAGGGGAGTGTGTACAGAAGGGAACACCTCTCTGCCTGTTTAGCCGTGCGTAAGGCGTAATTGATCAATCGCAAGTGGTTGGCGCGACGCAATGGGTAGCCTAGATTAGATAGATAAACTAGATTTTTTTTCTAGCGTGAGAAATCGGATGTATAGCGTGTGAGCGTGTGAAGACAATCAAATGCATGTGTCTCATGCTCATTGCGTGAGAGTTGGCAGCCCAGATAATAAGTAAGGAATTAATGTTCTACAAAACATGACATTCCTGTATTACTCAACAGCTAGAAACTGTAAAAAGCAGTCTTCTTCTGTCCTGAAGACTTTCCCATGGTGGGAAACTTGCTGACTGTTACAAAGTGCTCGACTCTTTCCAAATGATGTCTACCATACAAGTCCCTACCACCAAGTGCTACCACCACCATGCTTCACTGTAAGGATGTTGCTTTTAGGGTAAGAGCACATGACACTTTAAATGCACACAGGTAGGCTCAATCAAAAATGATTGGGATGAATACTTATGCAAGTCACTGTATAAACCTGTGATTAGCCTTGTGGCTGAAACTGCTGCTTTCATAGACAATTAAACAACACCTTCTGATGATTTAGATTCAAAAACAGAACAGCATTGTACTATAAGGCAGGTATGAAGCATGTTATAGAGTTTTCTGCTAAAAGTAATATTTTAATAATTACAAACTTTGTAGAACTGTAACTACCATAGTATCACAATGGTCAGCTATGCTTCATAGGCTGAATAGGTTTTATAGTTATTATTCACAGGTTCAATTAATATTTTATGTCTCAGTTTATGCAGATTCTTGACTGTGATTGTGGGATTTAAGTATGATTATTGTAAAATAACAGTAAAAATACATGAAAAAAAATCCATTCTCTACTGTGTACTGCATAGTAGCTGGAGCTTGACTCTTTTCCTACTCTGTAATTCTCAGTAGTCGGCCATAGGAACTACAGAAAGAAGGCTGATTTTAATTCCTGAGCTGTGGTTCCAGGAACTTCTTTTTTGTTTCTGATTCAAAGTATGTACTTTTCTGAGAATGAGGAAATATTGAAACTCACCAAACTGAAACCTGATGATTGGTTTAAAAAAAACAACAACTTCATTTCTAAAAACTTATTTTTGTAAGTTCAGTCTATTAATTAAGCTCATCTTATATAAGAGTTGGCTTTGCCTGAAAAATTTAATGCTTCTTTACTTTTTGTTTGCTTTTGCACAAGTAAAAAAAAAAAAAAAAAAAAATGTGTGTATATAGTAAGGTGCAAAACACATTAACAAGCCCAAAACATGAAAGCAAACAAGAAAACGAAACCACAAAACCAAAAATACAACAATCTCATCTCATCTCATCTCATTATCTCTAGCCGCTTTATCCTTCTACAGGGTCGCAGGCAAGCTGGAGCCTATCCCAGCTGACTACGGGCGAAAGGTGGGGTACACCCTGGACAAGTCGCCAGGTCATCACAGGGCTGACACAGAGACACAGACAACCATTCACACTCACATTCACACCTACGGTCAATTTAGAGTCACCACTGTCTTTGGATTGTGGGGGAAAACGGAGCACAGGAAACCTTGAGGTGGATGGACTACAACAGCAGAGAACTACATTGGGATCCATTCCCAAGAACAGGAACTGGAATCTGAGGTTACAGTGGTCACAGGGCTGCCACTGAAGATGGAACATCGCCTGGTGTAATGAACTTTGATTTATGCTGCAACATGCCCAGTGGTCTGGTCAGAAGCTGCCATCAAGCGCGTGAATTCTTGTGTTGCCTTGTGTCAGCAGTTCAGGCTAGTGGTGGTGGTCATGGGCGCCGCCAGGGGGGGAAGGTTAGAACAATTCTAGGGGCCCAGCACTGCCATGGGGCCCTTTAAGGGGCTGATAATATGCTTTTAATGATTTTAATAAGACTTTTGAAATAACAACAATGCAATATTCCATCTGGTAAAATGAGCTAATTGAACAAGGTTGTCTATTTCTTGAGTTCTTCAACATAGTGTCATTTAACCCTCCCCCTTTTGCGAAATGGTACGGTCCAGTTCTGGTAGACGCGCGATGCGTTAAATCTGTGTGCTGATCAGTGCAATGCAGCCAGCCAGCCAGCAGTGGAGTGCATACAGTCTATGATCGCTAAATATGAAGAGTGGCTGTCAAAAACGTAAAGAAAGGCAGCTGAAAGCTGAGAGGGACCGGAGAGGCAGGCAACTGGTCACTCAGTTTTTCCCAAAGAAAGGTAGCTATCGCTCACATGTGTGTTCAAAATATTAGCGAATGGTAAATGAACAGTATGAACGTGGTTGGATTAGCCTATCAAGAAAACACTTTTACAGTTTGTACAGTGACATTTTTTCCATTTTAATAACTGAACTGACTTTTGTGATAAACAAGATGAAATATTATGTTATGCTGGTGCTAATAACTAGTGCTAATAACCAGTTTCATAACTAATGGGGTGTCCTAAATATGCACAGATTCAGCCTCAGGGGGACCTCCGCCCTACCAAACCACTGAACCCCCCTTTGGAGAAGGAGGTAAGCAACAATACAACCCATAAATGCTTTAGGATTGAAGTTTTTAATGAGCGAGTGCCATATACAGTTTGCTAGATTAAAGTGTTGCTAATAACGGACACCAATCAAGTGTTTGACATGGTTACGTGTGTGGAATGTTCACATGTTCTAAACCATTGGTTTCAAATTGAGGAGCTGGAGAAAGCGCAGCACACATAAAAGAGGGATAGAGGTTACAACATATGAAGAAATACGTACATAATTGATCAAATTGAAATGTCACTCTGTGTCACTTTGAAATAAATTTATAATAAGATGTTTCCTTGCAATTGTGACGAGGGTGGGCAAAGTTGGGGGGCCCAAAATTCTAATCTTTCATGGGGCCCAAAATTTCTGGCGGCGCCCCTGGTGGTGGTGATGGTGTAATGGTGTAGGGAATACTTCCTTGGTACTCCATTGGGAAAACACACATTCGGTACAATTTCTGCCAGTTTTTTTTTTCCTGCCAGTTTAAGTGGAATCAGTAGTTATGGGTGAAGTTCATTGGAACCACAGTCCATTGAGCCATTTTGCAACACCTTCACATTCACATTATGCAGCAAAGCCAGAAATTTTGTCCCAAACATGGTGACCACAAAAGAGTTGTTAGGATAGTGCTTGGATAGCTGAATTGTTAGTCATTAGCCAACTAATGCTAAGCCCAGTTGCCTAGCAACAGTGTTCTTGTGTCTTTAATCACTTGAATGATCAGCGTATTGTTTTTGGCTTTTTTTTTTTCCCCATGTATGTACAAAGCACAATCTTATGAGTACCTTTGAAGTAACCTACTAAATGTTGCATACTTTGCTCCCTTTGATGTTAATATAAAGCCCAAATATGGGGACAGTAGCTACAGAACTGCTTGATCCATTCATAGATTTTTTTTTGTCCTCTAAGCTGAATTTATATATCAAACATAACTATGATTAAATCTATAAGCAAAGCAAAAGAAAAGAATAGTAATATCTCAGTGTGAAATGGGAGAGTTATATGCCAGTGGAAGGAGAACAAAGGACTGAAAAAACTGCAAACAAGGAAAAAGTTACTGATAATAAGAGGTGTGTGTGAGAGAGAGAGAGAGAGAGAGAGAACGAGCAAGGGGTGAGAAGAAGAAATGAGCGACACGCTGTCTTCTCTGAGTAAACGAAAGGTGAGACATGTGAAATGAAACTCCCTATGGCTCAGACGCTATGTGTGCAAATGTTTAATCAGCTGTTCGTGCAGACAGCAATCTGTCGTACAAACACATCAGCTTTGTCAAGAACACGGGCACCACCAGATTCAATCAGATGTGTGTGTGCTGCGGAAAAGTGCTATGTGCAACCAAGATGCAATGAAGAACTAATGCAGTGTATTTATTCATTTTGTGTGTGTGTGTGTGTGTGTGAGAGAGAGAGAGAGAGAGAGAGAGAAAGGCAAATTAATAATGTGAGCTGTGAGGTTCTAATTGAATACCTGAGCTAAAACAGTGCATATGGAGCCCTAATTCATAAATCAGTATAACCAATACTGTACATTGTAAAACACATAGCTGAACTTTGACTCCGCCTACTTTATAAAGGACCTGTTTGCAGACGTTTCTCTCACACTTATAACCTCTATGAACATTTAGAAACCTTCCAAATTAAACTTTTAGAGTTGAGCTAAACGAACTCGCACAGAGATGACTAATTGCATTTTAACCATTTTCGTTAAAATGCAGATTTATAAATAAAGAAGTTATTTGAGAAAGTACTGTCATGAAAAACCATGATTAGACAAAGCAGACGTACTGTTACCACCACAACATTGATTATTTTCCCCAATAATGGCACATCCTGAAATATTTTATTCCTCTTATACAGCAGCTATTTGCTCAAAATCACATTAATTAATTAATTAATTAATTAATTAAAGAACAGCATCTCAAACATGTCACAGCATGTTTTATCAATTTATAGCTACATGATGTTCTTCACTAGTAACTGTTTTAGCATGGCTACTTTGTAAGTATATGTTAGCTTGCTAATTTCCTGTACTTATTGTCTTGGAGTAAAGACCATTGAAATAAATGGCTGTTTACAGTTCCATGGTTTCCATGGTTACTGTGATTGGTGTCTGTTGGAATGA